>NC_133334.1:4020769-4055026 GCF_042186555.1 Aquarana catesbeiana | reverse complement strand
TGGATAGAGTGGGATGGATGGAGAGGGGAAGGAGTGATGGAGTGGGATGGATGGATGGATGGAGAGGGGAAGGAGTAATGGAGTGGGATGGATGGATGGATGGATAGGGGAAGGAGTGATGGAGTGGGATGGATGGATGGAGTGGGATGGATGGATGGATAGGGGAAGGAGTGATGGAGTGGGATGGATGGATGGATAGAGTGGGATGGATGGAGAGGGAAAGGAGTGATGGAGTGGGATGGATGGATGGATAGAGTGGGATGGATGGAGAGGGGAAGGAGTGATGGAGTGGGATGGATGGATGGATAGGGGAAGGAGTGATGGAGTGGGATGGATGGATGGATGGATAGAGTGGGATGGATGGAGAGGGGAAGGAGTGATGGAGTGGGATGGATGGATGGAGAGGGGAAGGAGTGATGGAGTGGGATGGATGGATGGATGGATAGGGGAAGGAGTGATGGAGTGGGATGGATGGAGTGGGATGGATGGAGAGGGGAAGGAGTGATGGAGTGGGATGGATGGATGGATAGGGGAAGGAGTGATGGAGTGGGATGGATGGATGGATAGAGTGGGATGGATGGAGAGGGGAAGGAGTGATGGAGTGGGATGGATGGATGGATGGATAGGGGAAGGAGTGATGGAGTGGGATGGATGGAGAGGGGAAGGAGTGATGGAGTGGGATGGATGGATGGATGGAGTGATGGAGTGGGATGGATGGATGGATGGAGTGATGGAGTGGGATGGATGGATGGAGAGGGGAAGGAGTGATGGATTGGGATGGATGGATGGAGAGGGGAAGGAGTGATGGAGTGGGATGGATGGTTGGATGGAGTGATGGAGTGGGATGGATGGTTGGATGGAGTGATGGAGTGGGATGGATGGATGGGGGAGGGAGTGATGGAGTGGGATGGATGGATGGAGTGGGATGGATGGATGGATGGATGGGGGAGGGAGTGATGGAGTGGGATGGATGGATGGGGGAGGGAGTGATGGAGTGAGATGGATGGATGGAGTGGGATGGATGGATGGATGGGGGAGGGAGTGATGGAGTGGGATGGATGGAGAGGGGAAGGAGTGATGGAGTGGGGTGGATGGATGGATGGATAGGGGAAGGAGTGATGGAGTGGGATGGATGGATGGATAGAGTGGGATGGATGGAGAGGGGAAGGAGTGATGGAGTGGGATGGATGAATGGATGGATGGATGGAGAGGGGAAGGAGTGATGGAGTGGGATGGATGGATGGAGAGGGGAAGGAGTGATGGAGTGGGATGGATGGATGGAGTGGGGAAGGAGTGATGGAGTGGGATGGATGGATGGAGAGGGGATGGAGTGATGGAGTGGGATGGATGGATGGAGTGGGGAAGGAGTGATGGAATGGGATGGATGGTTGGAGAGGGGAAGAAGTGATGGAGTGGGATGGATGGATGGAGTGGGATGGATGGATGGATGGATGGAGTGATGGAGTGGGATGGATGGAGAGAATGGTGGAGAGGGTTAGAGGGAGGAATGGAGTGATAAAGAAGTGGAAGGGGATGTTGGGGGGAGAGACAAAGCAGGATGGAGGGTAGAAGAGATGGTGGGAATGGACGGAATGGACGGAATGGATGGACTGGAAGGAATGGACGGAATGGACGGACTGGAAGGAATGGACGGACTGGAGGGAATGGACGGACTGGAGGGAATGGACGGACTGGAGGGAATGGACAGACTGGAGGGAATGGACAGACTGGAAGGAATGGACGGACTGGACGGACTGGACGGAGGTAAGGAGAACAGATGGTCAGTGACAAGAGAATGTTTTTAGCACTCCAAACATAAGAAGAAAGTAAATCCTCAAATTTCCACCCCTGAAACATACGTCAGCTTTTATTTTAAACGGAAGACCTTGCAGTAGCAAGAAGAAAAAGAAGAAGCTTTTTAATTTAAAACGAAGGCCATCCCCACATAACATAAAAACCCAATATACCCGCTATAGACAAAACCCCATTTTTAAAGGAAAGCCATGCAGCAAAAATAAAATAAAAAAAAAAGTTTGCTAAACGCCAGAACAGCAGTTAAAAGTGACCGCTGACCTCAAAACTGCACAAAACTAAAGACAAAAAAAAGACTCCAATAATAAAATAAAAACAGGATTAAAGTGGTCGAATTAAAGCCTAACTCCACATTTAATGTTCCTTTAAATAGTTTGGTTGGGCCAAGCTGGCCAATATAAAATATTTCCAGCTCTAACAGGAGGTACGGAGGGGTGGAGGTGGTGTTGAGAGAGACGGGGGACAGGACCTTGGTCCCATAGATGACGATCGATGGTCTGAATGAAGCCTTGGAAGCATAGGTGTGTTCAGCCTATTGCATTAGGGTGTGCACCCTTAAGCTCAAACACACATGTGTGTGCGGGTGTCTACATATATATGACCCCGGCACATTGATCTCCCTGCCGGCACAGTGAAAGAGAAGAGCATAAACTCTTCTCTTATGGCAGAGCCGGTAAGAGGGAGATCTTTTCCCTGTTTCTGCTGCTACACAGAGCGATAACACTAATGTGCACGGGGTGATTAGGGTGTGCCTGGGCACACCTGGCACACCCTGTGCGCACGCCTATGCTTGGAAGCCATCCCTCTGGTCTCATTATACCCCATTCAGAAACTCACCCAACTGGTCATAGTCCATCACACTTATTGCAGCCCACAGAGGCTGAATTCCTGCGGAAAATCAGCACCTCCCAATTGTCCCAGATGCCCGAGTGATGCCGGCACCTTCCACATGCTTTGGAGGTGTCCTGAATTATTTCGGTATTTCTGTGCAAATAACCTCCTGATGGTCCCTAAAACTCCACCCTTACACATCATCTCGGGGGGGCTCAATATCTCAAACGATTAATTACACGTTTGCTCTTTCTGGTCAGCCAACTAGCGGGCCAAAAATGGCTTTCACCCAGGGCTGGGACAAGGGGTGGGGGGCGGGAAGGAAAGTTTTCCCCGGCGCAATGGTTTACTGCAGGGATGGGGGTGCCTTCCTTCTGCTCCAAGGCTGACAGGAGTAGTGACAGTGGCAGTAAATTTCACGAGTGACTGCTGGGTTTAGGACCCCTTAGCTTGCACATCATGAATGGGGGTGGGGGCGCAATTGGGCATCTGTGCCCTGGGCAAGAGATGACCTTGACCCAGCACCACTTTCACCTACCCCTCCATCGTTCCACCATTAGAAACAAGCGGTTCAGAATCTTCTTGATAGGGAAAGGCTGATCTATCAGCACAGAGGATGTCCTAATACAGTGCATCTGGAAAGTATTCACAGCGCTTCACTTTTTCCACATTTTGTTATGTTCCAGCCTTATTCCCAAATGGATTAAATTAATTATTTTCCTAAAAATTCTCCAAACAATCCCCCATAATGACAACATGAAAGAAGTTTGTTTGAAATCTTTGCTAATTTAATTAAAAATAAAACATGAAAAAATGCCATGTATACAAGCATCACAGACTCCTCCCATGGACATAAGCATCACAGGCTCCTCCCATGTACATAAGTATCACTGGCTCCTCCCATGTACACAAGTATCACTGGCTCCTCCCATGTGCATAAGCATCACTGGCTCCTCCCATGTACATAAGCATCACTGGCTCCTCCCATGTGCATAAGCATCACTGGCTCCTCCCATGTGCATAAGCATCACAGGCTCCTCCCATGTGCATAAGCATCACAGGCTCCTCCCATGTGCATAAGCATCACAGGCTCCTCCCATGTACATAAGTATCACAGGCTCCTGCCATGTATTTTATTATTATACAGGATTTATATAGCGCCAACAGTTTATGCAGCGCTTTACAATATATATACATAAGTATCACAGGCTCCTCCCATGTACATAAGTATCACAGGCTCCTCCCATGTACATAAGTATCACAGGCTCCTCCCATGTACATAAGTATCACAGGCTCCTACCATGTACATAAGTATCACTGGCTCCTCCCATGTACATAAGTATCACAGGCTCCTCCCATGTACATAAGTATCACTGGCTCCTACCATGTACATAAGTATCACTGGCTCCTCCCATGTACATAAGTATCCAGGGCTGGTCTGGGACAAAAGTTTGGCCCTGGACTTCATCCAGACCGGCCCACTTTAATTTTGCAAGCACAAAAACAGTATATAAACTGTACGCAATTGCGCAAAAAAAGCCCCCCTTAAGTCAGAGTCCCTAGAGAGCCCCCCTTACATCAGTGTTCCCAGACAGCCCCCCACTTACATCAGGGTCCCCAAAGAGCCCCCCCCTTACATCAGGGTCCCCATATAGCCTTCCCCTTACATCAGGGTCCCCAGAGAGCCCCTCCTTACATCAGAGTCCCCAGAGAGGCTCTGCCTTACATCAGGGTTCCCAGAGAGCCCCTCCTTACATCAGGGTCCCCAGAGAGCCTGCCCCTTACATCCGGGTCCCCAGAGAGCATCTCCCTTACATCAGGTTCCCCAGAGAGCCCCCCCTTACATCAGGGTCACCAGAGAGAGGGCAGGCACTGAGAGCTGCCTGCCCGCTCTCCAGCTCTCCGTGCTGCCCGCCGCTCGGCTGCAGAGAGCCCATGGCCCGGTAGTGGTCCGGGACCCTGTGGTTTGGGACCCCTGGTCTGACTCTGGGCTATGGGCCCCAGATTCTGGGCTATAGCCCCAAAAGTCCCCCCCTAGCGATGCCACTGGCTGTCACTGAAACCGGCCCACTGAACCATCGGCCCACCGGGAAACTCCCGGTAGTCCCGATGGCCAGTACATGCCTGTAAGTATCGCAGCCTTTGCCATGACACTCAGAATTGAGCTCAGGTCCATCCTGTTTCCACTGATCACCCTTGAGATGTTTCTACAACTTGATTGGAGTCCACCTGTGGTAAATTCAGTTGATTGGACATGATTTGGAAAGGCACACACCTGTCTATAGAAGGTCCCACAGGAAACAGTGCATGTCAGAGCACAAACCAAGTCATGAAGTCTAAGGAATTGTCTGTAGACCTCAGAGACAGGATTGTATGGAGGCACAGATCGGGGGAAGGGTACAGAAACATTTCTGCAGCATTGAAGGTCCCAATGAGCACAGTGGCCTCCATCATCTGTAAATGGAAGAAGTTTGGAACCACCAGGACTCATCCTAAAGCGGGCCGCCCCGGCCAAACTGAGCGATCGGGGGAGAAGGGCCTTAGTCAGGGAGGTGACCAATAACCCGATGGTCACTCTGACAGAGCTCCAGAGTTTCTCTGTGGAGAGAGGAGAACCTTCCAGAAGAACAACCATCTCTGCAGCACTCCACCAATCAGGCCTGTATGGTAGAGTGGCCAGACAGAAGCCACTCCTCAGTAAAAGGCACATGACAGCCCACCTGGAGTTTACCAAAAGGCACCTGAAGGACTCTCAGACCATGATAAACAAAATTCTCTGGTCTGATGAAACAAAGATTGAACCCTTCGGCCTGAATGGTAAGCGTCATGTCTGGAGGAAACCAGGCACCGCTCATCAACTGGCCAACACCATCCCTACTGTGCAGCATGGTGGTGGCATCATCATGCTGTGGGGATGTTTTTCAGCGGCAGGAACTGGGAGACTAGTCAGGATGGATGGAAAGATGAATGCAGCATGGATGGAAAGATGAATGCAGCAATGTACAGAGACATCCTTGATGGCTCCAGAGCGCTCTGGACCTCAGACTGGGGCGAAGGTTCATCTTCCAACAGGACAATGACCCTAAGCACACAGCCAAGATAACAAAGGAGTGGCTACGGGACAACTCTGTGAATGTCCTTGAGTGGTCAAGCCAGAGCCCAGACTTGAACCCGATTGAGCATCTGTGGGGAGATCTGAAAATGGCTGTGCACCGACGCTCCCCATCCAACTTGATGGAGCTTGAGAGGTCCTGCAATGGGGAGGAGCCTGTGATACTTATGGACATGGGAGGAGCCTGTGATACTTATGGACATGGGAGGAGCCTGTGATACTTATGGACATGGGAGGAGCCTGTGATACTTATGGACATTGGGCTTTCTTTGCTTTTTTATTTTTAATAAATTTGCAAAGATTTCAAACAAACTTTATTCACGTTGTTATTTTGGGGTATTGTTTGTAGAATTTTGAGCAAAAGAAGGAATTGAATCCATTTTGGAAAAAGGCTGCAACATAACAAAATGTGTATTCTATGAATTGTGGTCCCCCTGGTTAGACTCTGATGATTCCTCCACTAGTTCAATTGCTCATCATTCCTCTTCTAATTTCAGCTTCCCGTAGTTTATTATACCGAGCTACCATGTGCATTTTGTAGGTTTGGTTTACGCTTAGTCCGCTTTAATTCACCCGTCATTATTATACACTATGATGTCACACTTCACATTCTGTTGATTGTTGTGACTGGGACTCTAAAGAGCTCTGAATTGCCTTCTTGTGGTCTGTGTCTGGATGGCACTAGAACATTCTTTTATTCACTTTTTCATGTTAAACTAAATTTGAATAAAAAATATTTGATAAAAAAAAAAAAAAAAAAAATCAGTACCAAGGAATGGAGGGAAAGAGAGGTGGAGAGGAATGGGGAGAAGGGGGTGCCGAGGTGGAGAGCAGTGGAGGGAAAGAGTGATGTAAAAGGATGGAGGGAAGGAGAGGTGGAGAAAGATGGGGTGATAGAAAGGTGGAGAGGGACGGGGGTGGGGAGAGTAGAGGGATGGGGGATGGAGGGGAGGTGGAGAAGAGTGGAGGAGAGGGATAAGGGATGGAGAGGTGGGGAGGAGGACTGGAGGGAAGAGAGGGATGGGGGATAGAGAGGTGGAGAGGAGTGGAGGGAGGATAGGAGGAGAGGGATGGGGAATGGAGAGGTGAAGAGGAGTGGAAGGAGGAGAGGAGGAGAGGGATGGGGGATGGAGAGGAGGAGTGGAGGGAGGAGAGGGTTTAGGGATAGCGAGGTGGAGAGGTGGAAAGGAGTGGAGGGAGGAGAGGGATGGGGGGTGGAGAGGTGGAGAGATGGAAGGGAGGGGGGGGGGCGAGGATTTGAATGGAGAGGAGTGAAGGAAGGAGAGGTGTTGAGGGATGAGGGGATAGAGAGGTGGAGAGGAGTGGAGTGGAGGGAGGAGAGGTGTAGATGGATGGGGGGTGGAGAGGTGGAGAGATGGAAGGGGGGGGGGGGGGGCGAGGATTTGAATGGAGAGGAGTGAAGGAAGGAGAGGTGTTGAGGGATGAGGGGATAGAGAGGTGGAGAGGAGTGGAGTGGAGGGAGGAGAGGTGTAGATGGATGGGTGGTGGAGAGGTGGAGAGTGATAGGAGGGTAAACAGGAGGGGAGTGGAGGGAAGGGAAGGAGAGGTGTGGAGGCAAGAGCAGAGAGGAGGAGTGGAAGGAAGAGGAGAGTAGAGGAATGGGGGGGTGGAGAGGTGGAGGGAGACGGGGGATGAAGAGATGGTGAGGTGTAGAGGGATAGAGAGGAGTGGAGGGAAGAGAGGAGTAGAGGAATGGGGGATGGAGAGGAGTAGAGGAATTGGGGGATGGAGAGGAGTGGAGGGAGGAGAGGTGTAGAGGAATGGGGGATGGAGAGGAGTGGAGGGAGGAGAGGTGGAGAGGGATGGGGGAATGGAGAGGTGGAGAGGATTGGAAGTAGTTGTGGATAAATGGGAGAAGACAGGAATAGAGGTGGGGAGAGAGATGAGGATTTGGATAGAGAGGGAGAGAAGGATGGAGGGAAGGAGAGGAGTAGAGGGATGAGGGGATGTAGAGGTGGAGAGAAGGAAGGGGGTGGGGGTGGGGGTGGAGGGGGAGAGAAGGAGATCGGAGAGAAAGAACCCACCAAGCAATCTCCGGATTTATGAAAGTTTTGGAAATATGAACTGTGTGAGTTGCCTGTAGCACTCTGGACTTGGAAGGATCTGATTGGTGGAATTGGGGGGGGGGGGTGATGTTCAGCAGATTGCAGACACGTTGATAAATGAGCCCCCGGGACGGGGAGTGTACAGAGGACTCCAAGCCTGAACTGTGCTGACTGGTCCAAGCTAAACAGAGGGGGGCAGTGAGCTATAGGCTGTGTATATAATACCGGCTCTATAGTGCGGGGGGGGCAGGGAGGGGAGATGAATGCCCCCTTTATATTCCCCCGCAGCCCCCACTGTTATCACACATCATTTCACCAACCCGCCTGTCTATTACCTGTGTCCCTATCCCCATCCCCAGAGTACCGCACACACCTATACAGAAGAGGAAGCCACTGCCCCCACCTATAACTGGCCTTTGCAGCATTGGAAGGCAAGGGTTGGCTTTCTTCTACCTCACACACCTACCTGCCATTACTGATACACAGGTACACCCCTCTCTTACATCCCAGACTCACAAGAAAATGCGGATGCCGGATCTCAGGACTATGACCTGACTGTATTGGTTGCTATGGGTTACCACATGTTGTTCAGCCATACATCCGTCACCATTAAGAGAAGTCAGGACCCCCAACCTGTACACTTGTTCTGGGTTACCTTTACAGGTGAACTATGGCAAATATAAAAGGGGCTAGGGTTAGTGTTAAGGGTTAGGGTTGGGTTAGGGTTAAGGAGTTAGGGTTTGGTTAGGGCTAAGAGTTATAGACTTAGGGTTGAGTTAGATGTTAGGGCTAGGATAAGGGCTTCTTAGATTCTTAGGGTTAGGACTAAATAGAGGGCTGGGTTAGGGGTTCTTAGGGTATGGGGTTAAGGAGTTAGGGTTGGGTTAGGGGTTATAGCTAGGGGTTTCTTAGGGTTAGGGTTAAGAGATTAGGGTTGAGTTAAAGGTTTGGGTTAGGTTAGGGGTTTCTTAGGTTCTTAGGGTTAGGGGTTAGGGCTAGGGCTTCTTAGGAGTTAGGGTAGGGTTAAAGTAAAAGGCTTAGGGTTGGGTTAGGGCTAAGGCTAGGGTTAAGGAGTTAGGGTTGGGTTAGTGGTTAGAGTTAGGGGTTCGGATAAGGGCTTCATAGGTTCTTAGGGTTAGGGCTAGGGGTTAAAATAAAGGGGTTAGGGCTAAGGCTAGGGTTAAGGAGTTAGGGGTCAGAGTTAGGGGTTTGGGTTGGGTTAGGGGTAAGGATAAGGGCTATTTAGGTTCCTAGAGTTAGTGTTAAGGGGATGGGGTTCAGTTAGGTGTTTGGCTTAGGATAGGGGTAGGATAAAGGCTTATTAGGTTTAGGGCTAAGAAAAAGGTTGGGTTAGACCCCTTTCACACTAAGGTGTTTTTCAGGCGCTTTTGGGCTAAAAATAGCGCCTGTAAATCGCCTGAAAAACGGCTCCCCTGCAGTCTCAGTGTGAAAGCCCGGGGGCTTTCACACTGAGGCGATGCGCTGGCAGAACGTTAAAAGAACTCCTGCAAGCAGCATCTTTGGAGCGGTGAAGGAGAGGTGTATACACCCCTCCTAAACCACCCCTGCCTATTGAAATACAATGGGCAGCGCCGCCGAACCGCCAGCAAAGTGCCAAAGCGCCACTGCAGCGGCACTCTGTGGGTTGTCTTAACCATTTTTCGGCCACTAGCGGGGGTTAAAAAAATAGTGGCGCTTTACCGCTGACGCCCCAGTGCGAAAGCAGCCTTAGGGCTAAGGGTTTGGGTTAGGTTAGCAGTTAGGATAAGGGTTTCTTAGGCTCCTAGGGTTGGGGCTAAGTAGAGGGTTGGGTTAGGTTAGGGTTGGGTTAGGTTAGGGTTGGGTTGGGTTAGGTTAGAGTTGGGTTAGGTTAGAGTTGGGTTAGGTTAGGTTAGGTTAGGGTTGGGGCTAAGTATAGGGTTGGGGCTAAGTATAGGGTTGGGGCTAAGTATAGGGTTGGGGCTAAGTATAGGGTTGGGGCTAAGTATAGGGTTGGGGCTAAGTATAGGGTTGGGGCTAAGTATAGGGTTGGGGCTAAGTGTAGGGTTGGGTTAGGTTAGGGTTGGGGCTAAGTATAGGGTTGGGGCTAAGTATAGGGTTGGGTTAGGTTAGGGTTGGGGCTAAGTATAGGGTTGGGTTAGGTCAGGGTTGGGTTAGGTTAGGGTTGGGTTAGGATAGGGTTGGGTTAGGATAGGGTTGGGTTAGGATAGGGTTGGGGCTAAGTATAGGGTTGGGGCTAAGTATAGGGTTGGGTTAGGTCAGGGTATAGGTGTAGAGTTGGGTTAGGTGAGTGGGTTAGGTTAGGGAAAGGTCTCCTTAGGGTTATGGTTAAAGCGTTAGGATTGGGCTAGATTTTGGGGTTGAGGATAGTGTTAGGTTTAGGGTTAGGGTTAGCAGCTCTGTAATCATGAATTGATCATTAAATATTTGTTTTTAAATAAGTACCTGAATTTGACCTGGTATTAGCAGTTCCTGTACAGCAGAGCTCAGATTGGGAGTGGGGAGAAGCAGCACAAAGAGCCAATCATACATTTTGCCATTCTCATGTACTAAAAAGGGACGTGCTGAGAAGGCGAGAGCAGAGTTACAGAGATATACTCCTATCAGTTTGCTGCTTCTCCTTCACTGTCCAATCGGTCACATGCTGTGGGAGGGGCAAGACCTGCAACTGCAGCAGAGCCAGGCAGGGCTGTGCGACAGAGCTGTACAAACCTCAGGAAAGGATGGACAGAAGTACAAATCCTCCGGCAGGTAAACCATTCCCTATATGTGTATTTAGCGCTTTGCTGAGTCCCATATTACTATCTAGACAGGTTCTCTTTAATGAAGAAAAGCGCAATATACAACAACGACCAATCAGAACGCAGCGCTCATTGTCCTGATGCCAGGAAACTGATGACAGGTTACTGCGCTTTACTGCGCTTTACACATCGCCACGGCTCACTGCGCTGCCATATGAAGTAATCCGGCTGGTTTATGGAGTAAGACTCTCGGGGGGGGGGGGGGAACGGGCACAGCAGTAATAATAAGCGCAGACACATTATAAGGCGGTTTATTTTCTGGTCTCCATATAAATAGTGCGATATTAGCGGGCGTTCATAGGAAACGTAAACAGCGGTGTGTCAGGGCGAGCGCGGGGCGGGTGTGCCAGACACTAGCCAGGGATGTGCCACAATAGACGGCGTGCCAGAACTGCCACAACACCCACACGGCGGCTAAATTCATCCCTGGCTGCTTTTCCTCAAATTATTAACGACGTCATTCGCAGCTAAAAATATGGAAGGGAACGCTGCGCAGACTGCGCGCCGCTTAACCCCCCAGGTGCCGCACGGTTCAGGAAGAAATGAGGGGAAGGATGAGCCCCGGACCAGAACACGCAACCAACAAGGCACAATTGGTTTTGTCTGCCCGACACCAGAGGGGGCAACATGGGGTACAAAGTGTCCCGCAACCCGGACATCAGAGGGGGCAACATGGGGTACAAAGTGTCCCGCAACCCGGACATCAGAGGGGACAACATGGGGTACAAAGTGTCCTGCAACCCGGACATCAGAGGGGACAACATGGGGTACAAAGTGTCCCGCAACCCCGACATCAGAGGGGACAAGATGGGGTACAAAGTGTCCTGCAACCCCGACATCAGAGGGGGCAACATGGGGTACAAAGTGTCCCGCAACCCCGACATCAGAGGGGGCAACATGGGGTACAAAGTGTCCCGCAACCCGGACATCAGAGGGGGCAACATGGGGTACAAAGTGTCCCGCAACCCCAACATCAGAGGGGACAACATGGGGTACAAAGTGTCCCGCAACCCCGACATCAGAGGGGACAACATGGGGTACAAAGTGTCCCGCAACCCCAACATCAGAGGGGACAACATGGGGTACAAAGTGTCCCGCAACCCGGACATCAGAGGGGGCAACATGGGGTACAAAGTGTCCCGCAACCCCAACGTCAGAGGGGACAACATAGGGTACAAAGTGTCCCGCAACCCCGACATCAGAGGGGGCAACATGGGGTACAAAGTGTCCCGCAACCCCGACATCAGAGGGGACAACATGGGGTACAAAGTGTCCCGCAACCCCGACATCAGAGGGGACAACATGGGGTACAAAGTGTCCCGCAACCCCGACATCAGAGGGGACAACATGGGGTACAAAGTGTCCCGCAACCCCGACATCAGAGGGGACAACATGGGGTACAAAGTGTCCCGCAACCCCGACATCAGAGGGGACAACATGGGGTACAAAGTGTCCCGCAACCCCGACATCAGAGGGGACAACATGGGGTACAAAGTGTCCTGCAACCCCGACATCAGAGGGGGCAACATGGGGTACAAAGACAAAGTGTCCCGCAACCCCGACATCAGAGGGGGCAACATGGGGTACAAAGTGTCCTGCAACCCCGACATCAGAGGGGGCAACATGGGGTACAAAGTGTCCCGCAACCCCGACATCAGAGGGGGCAACATGGGGTACAAAGTGTCCCGCAACCCCGACATCAGAGGGGACAACATGGGGTACAAAGTGTCCCGCAACCCCAACATCAGAGGGGACAACATGGGGTACAAAGACAAAGTGTCCCGCAACCCCGACATCAGAGGGGGCAACATGGGGTACAAAGTGTCCCGCAACCCCGACATCAGAGGGGGCAACATGGGGTACAAAGTGTCCCGCAACCCCGACATCAGAGGGGACAACATGGGGTACAAAGTGTCCCGCAACCCCGACATCAGAGGGGACAACATGGGGTACAAAGTGTCCTGCAACCCCGACATCAGAGGGGGCAACATGGGGTACAAAGTGTCCCGCAACCCCGACATCAGAGGGGGCAACATGGGGTACAAAGTGTCCCGCAACCCCGACATCAGAGGGGACAACATGGGGTACAAAGTGTCCCGCAACCCCGACATCAGAGGGGGGCAACATGGGGTACAAAGACAAAGTGTCCCGCAACCCCGACATCAGAGGGGACAACATAGGGTACAAAGTGTCCCGCAACCCCGACATCAGAGGGGGCAACATGGGGTACAAAGTGTCCCGCAGCCCCGACATCAGAGGGGACAACATGGGGTACAAAGTGTCCCGCAGCCCCGACATCAGAGGGGACAACATGGGGTACAAAGTGTCCCGCAACCCCGACATCAGAGGGGGCAACATGGGGTACAAAGTGTCCCGCAACCCCGACATCAGAGGGGGCAACATGGGGTACAAAGTGTCCCGCAACCCGGACATCAGAGGGGGCAACATGGGGTACAAAGTGTCCCGCAACCCGGACATCAGAGGGGGCAACATGGGGTACAAAGTGTCCCGCAACCCCGACATCAGAGGGGACAACATGGGGTACAAAGTGTCCCGCAACCCCGACATCAGAGGGGGCAACATGGGGTACAAAGTGTCCCGCAACCCGGACATCAGAGGGGGCAACATGGGGTACAAAGTGTCCCGCAACCCCGACATCAGAGGGGACAACATGGGGTACAAAGTGTCCCGCAACCCCGACATCAGAGGGGGGCAACATGGGGTACAAAGACAAAGTGTCCCGCAACCCCGACATCAGAGGGGGCAACATGGGGTACAAAGTGTCCCGCAACCCCGACATCAGAGGGGACAACATGGGGTACAAAGTGTCCCGCAACCCCGACATCAGAGGGGGCAACATGGGGTACAAAGTGTCCCGCAACCCCGACATCAGAGGGGGGCAACATAGGGTACAAAGTGTCCCGCAACCCCGACATCAGAGGGGGCAACATGGGGTACAAAGTGTCCCGCAGCCCCGACACCAGTGGAGACAACATGGGGTACAAAGTGCCCCACAACCCCGACATCAGAGGGGACAACATGGGGTGCAAAGTGTCCCGCAACCCCGACATCAGAGGGGGCAACATGGGGTACAAAGTGTCCCGCAGCCCCGACACCAGTGGAGACAACATGGGGTACAAAGTGCCCCACAACCCCGACATCAGAGGGGGCAACATGGGGTACAAAGTGTCCTGCAACCCCGACATCAGAGGGGGCAACATGGGGTACAAAGTGTCCCGCAGCCCCGACATCAGAGGGGACAACATGGGGTACAAAGTGTCCCGCAGCCCCGACATCAGAGGGGACAACATGGGGTACAAAGTGTCCCGCAACCCCGACATCAGAGGGGGCAACATGGGGTACAAAGTGTCCCGCAACCCCGACATCAGAGGGGGCAACATGGGGTACAAAGTGTCCCGCAACCCGGACATCAGAGGGGGCAACATGGGGTACAAAGTGTCCCGCAACCCGGACATCAGAGGGGGCAACATGGGGTACAAAGTGTCCCGCAACCCCGACATCAGAGGGGACAACATGGGGTACAAAGTGTCCCGCAACCCCGACATCAGAGGGGGCAACATGGGGTACAAAGTGTCCCGCAACCCGGACATCAGAGGGGGCAACATGGGGTACAAAGTGTCCCGCAACCCCGACATCAGAGGGGACAACATGGGGTACAAAGTGTCCCGCAACCCCGACATCAGAGGGGGGCAACATGGGGTACAAAGACAAAGTGTCCCGCAACCCCGACATCAGAGGGGGCAACATGGGGTACAAAGTGTCCCGCAACCCCGACATCAGAGGGGACAACATGGGGTACAAAGTGTCCCGCAACCCCGACATCAGAGGGGGCAACATGGGGTACAAAGTGTCCCGCAACCCCGACATCAGAGGGGGCAACATGGGGTACAAAGTGTCCCGCAACCCTGACATCAGAGGGGACAACATGGGGTACAAAGTGTCCCGCAACCCCGACATCAGAGGGGGGCAACATAGGGTACAAAGTGTCCCGCAACCCCGACATCAGAGGGGGCAACATGGGGTACAAAGTGTCCCGCAGCCCCGACACCAGTGGAGACAACATGGGGTACAAAGTGTCCCGCAGCCCCGACACCAGTGGAGACAACATGGGGTACAAAGTGCCCCACAACCCCGACATCAGAGGGGACAACATGGGGTGCAAAGTGTCCCGCAACCCCGACATCAGAGGGGGCAACATGGGGTACAAAGTGTCCCGCAGCCCCGACACCAGTGGAGACAACATGGGGTACAAAGTGCCCCACAACCCCGACATCAGAGGGGGCAACATGGGGTACAAAGTGTCCCGCAACCCCGACATCAGAGGGGGCAACATGGGGTACAAAGTGTCCCGCAGCCCCGACACCAGTGGAGACAACATGGGGTACAAAGTGTCCCGCAGCCCCGACACCAGTGGAGACAACATGGGGTACAAAGTGCCCCACAACCCCGACATCAGAGGGGACAACATGGGGTGCAAAGTGTCCCGCAACCCCGACATCAGAGGGGACAACATGGGGTACAAAGTGTCCCGCAACCCCGACATCAGAGGGGGGCAACATGGGGTACAAAGTGTCCCGCAACCCCGACATCAGAGGGGACAACATGGGGTACAAAGTGTCCTGCAACCCCGACATCAGAGGGGGCAACATGGGGTACAAAGTGTCCCGCAACCCCGACATCAGAGGGGGCAACATGGGGTACAAAGTGTCCCGCAACCCCGACATCAGAGGGGGCAACATGGGGTACAAAGTGTCCCGCAGCCCCGACACCAGTGGAGACAACATGGGGTACAAAGTGTCCCGCAGCCCCGACACCAGTGGAGACAACATGGGGTACAAAGTGCCCCACAACCCCGACATCAGAGGGGGCAACATGGGGTACAAAGTGTCCCGCAGTCCTGACATCAGAGGGGACAACATGGGGTACAAAGTGTCCCCTCAACCCCGACATCAGAGGGGGCAGCATGTGGTGCAAAGTGTCCCGCAACCCCGACATCAGAGGGGGCAACATGGGGTACAAAGTGTCCCGCAACCCCGACATCAGAGGGGGCAACATGGGGTACAAAGTGTCCCGCAGCCCCGACACCAGTGGAGACAACATGGGGTACAAAGTGTCCCGCAGCCCCGACACCAGTGGAGACAACATGGGGTACAAAGTGTCCCGCAGCCCCGACACCAGTGGAGACAACATGGGGTACAAAGTGCCCCACAACCCCGACATCAGAGGGGGCAACATGGGGTACAAAGTGTCCCGCAGTCCTGACATCAGAGGGGACAACATGGGGTACAAAGTGTCCCCTCAACCCCGACATCAGAGGGGGCAGCATGTGGTGCAAAGTGTCCCGCAACCCGGACATCAGAGGGGGCAACATGGGGTACAAAGTGTCCCCTCAACCCCGACATCAGAGGGGACAACATGGGGTACAAAGTGTCCCGCAGTCCTGACATCAGAGGGGACAACATGGGGTACAAAGTGTCCCGCAGTCCTGACATCAGAGGGGACAACATGGGGTACAAAGTGTCCCCTCAACCCCGACATCAGAGGGGGCAGCATGTGGTGCAAAGTGTCCCGCAACCCGGACATCAGAGGGGGCAACATGGGGTACAAAGTGTCCCCTCAACCCCGACATCAGAGGGGACAACATGGGGTACAAAGTGTCCCGCAGTCCTGACATCAGAGGGGACAACATGGGGTACAAAGTGTCCCCTCAACCCCGACATCAGAGGGGGCAGCATGTGGTGCAAAGTGTCCCGCAGTCCCGACATCATCCTATCCATCCATGTCTCCATGCTTTATTTTGTTTGGAAACACCCCCCCCACCCCTGGCATTTCTAGCTGTGGCCATCTTGTGTGAAGGCAGATGGTTCAGGTAGCAATTACTTCCTGGAATCCATCTGCCCTTAGCTCAGGCATGAAGGGGTGCTTAGCTTGGAAAACCCTCCTCCCCTCCTGAAGACTCCTGGGATGGATGACATCATTTGCCTAGGCCAGAAACCAGGAAATAACTGAAGAAGTGTAAATCTAACCTCCCTTCCTATCTATTTACTAATACTGGAAGAGTGAGGATCAGAAATAGTCAATAGGGATTGAGAGAGTGAAGACTTTATTGTGTGTTTTGTTGTGTTGCGTTTTGGCAGTTCATTCACTTTCATTGGGTCAGGACCAAAGCACCAAACAACCTACCTGTCATATTTCGGGCGATGCGGCACACAAGGTAGGTCCCGGTGCTCTGTACTGCCGGTGTGATGGGAAGCCGGAAAACTTGCGATGGGATCCATCAGAATGAAAGGCAATACACTGCTAAGCACATGTACAGCGCATGATGGTGCGCATGTGTCACATTACCACCTACAGTACATAAAGGGAGGTCTAACCTCCGGCTGCCCACATGTTTGGTGGGGGGGAGGGCGAGCTTTATCCCCTCAAACATTGCAGATCTGCATCCGGGGGGGGAATTCTGTGTACAGAGTGTAAGCTCCCAGCACTGAGACCGAGCTGTAAGAGACAGCTCCAGTTCTCTACCAATGATCAGGTGGTGGCGGGACCTGCTGCCAATCATGTGACAGCCAATCCCAGTGATCATGTGATTCGGCAAACCTCCCCCCCCCCAGGCATAATAGCCCAGCTAAAGGGACACTGGAGTGGGCAGGAAGGAGTTAAAGAAACTCCAAACAAATACCCTTCCTGTCCCTTGGACCAATCAGTCCATCTGATTCACAGTGAAACACCCCCATTCAACCTGCACACCCCTCCATTCAACTACACACATATCCAATTACCCACCTATACCTCCATTCACCTACACACCCCTCCATTCACCTACACACACCCCCATTCACCCACACACCCCTCCATTCAACTACACACATATCCAATTACCCACCTATACCTTCATTCACCTGCACACACCCACATTCACCTACACACACACCCCCATTCACCTACACACACCCCTCCATTCAACCACCTATACCTTCATTCACCTGCACACACCCCCATTCACCTACACACCCCTCCATTCACCCACACACACCCCTCCAATTACCCACCTATACCTTCATTCACCTGCACACACCCACATTCACCTACACACACACCCCCATTCACCTACACACACCCCCATTCACCTACACACACCTCCATTCACCTACACACACCCCCATTCACCCACACACACCTCCAATTACCCACCTATACCTTCATTCACCTGCACACACCCCTCCAATCACCTACACACACCCCCATTCACCTGTACACACCTCCAATTACCCACCTATACCCCCATTCACCCTCATATACAGTGCTCAGCATAAATGAGTACACCCCAACAGATTTGTCAGAAAACCTTCACTTTCCTTTCAGAATGAACATTTTCTATGCGACTCTATACTACAAAATCCTCCCACAAATGCGGCCCATTGATTGCAACCAAGATTTGGTCATTTCCACACACAAAAAAAGTATTTTACCTAACAAATTCATTGAAGACCATGTTGCAAAAATGAACACCCTGATGAAAGCCTCAGCAGCAAAGCTACGTTTTAGACAACAAAATTCTAATTAACAAGAATTCATCTCCAGGTGATTGTAATCATTCATTCAACAGGTGGCCACAGCAGACAGGCGATTATAAAAGGGCGTTACCTAACAAAGAAAGCCCCGCCCATTTCATGATGTCAGCAATGGCACCACAAGGTCTAAAAAAAAAAAAAAAGGAAATCATTTCTACACACAAGAAAGGTGAAGGCTACAGGAAGATCTGCAATGCTTTACTTATCAGTCAGAATACAAAAATATAACAAAGATGAAGTGCAACCATCTGACAGAGACGTCCCGGCCTTCCACGGAAGTTCTCACCTCATCAGGGGTGTCTTCTGATGAGAAGGGTTGGAGAAAACCGCCATGCAAGGTCACTGCAGTTAGCTAAAGAAGTAGAAAGCCAAACTGGGGTGATTGTTTCCCGTGGCACAATACGGGGTACACTGCAGGGGAATGCCATACATGGGTGTCGTCCACCAAGAAGCCTCTCCTAAAGCCCATGTACAAAAAAAGCCCACCTAGCATTTGCCAGGGCCCATGCTGAAAAAGAAGATGTCAGAAACCATGAAATCAGGCCGAGACAGAAGTACAGTTAAATCACACTTGTTTAATAATAAAAGTAAATAGAACAGATGTAGTCAAAACAGGCAAAGTTCAGTAACCGGAACGGATAGTCAGCCAAGCCAGAAGGTCAGGGATCAATGTAGTGGAACAGCAAGCAGGATCTGGAGCCAGAAGGGTTGTCAGCAAAGCCAGTCTTTAAACAGGAACAAGGGAGATGGTCTCTGTGAGGCTGACCAAGGCGAAGGCAGAGAACCTCTGGACTGGACGGCTTAAGTAGGCAGGACTGACGAGCAGGATATCATCAACAGCTGAGTCACTGTGGAGAGATGGGAGCTGGCAATTAGCCAACAACTGAGCGGCCAGCTCAGAGAAGGAAGGGCTGAGCCCAGCCCTGACAAAGACTACTGGGACTCTGTAGTGATGAGACCAAGAAATGTGTTTGGAACTGATGGCTTCAAAACTGTATGGGGGTCGCAAAGGTGAGGAGTACAAAGAAATGCATGGTGCCTACAGAGAAGCATGGTGGTGTCCTTCTGTGGGGCTGCATGAGTGTGGCTGGTGTCGGGGAGCTGCATTTCATGGATGGTGTCATGAAGTCACAGATGTCCGGGCTCTTTATTAGCAGAGAAGATGCGACCATCACTCTGTGCTCCTTGGTCCTCGTGCACTTTTCTAACATGCCAATGATCCAAAACACACATCTAAGGACAACTGTTGTATTTCTAGAGAAGAACCAGTGAAGAAAAAGTGATATGGGGAATTCTGAAGAGACGAGCGTCACTCTCCATCCATGCTCTAAAAGGAATCGTTCTTGGAGAATGGAGAAAGATCGATCCAATATGTCTCCATTCATCTCATGCCTAGAAGACTTGGTGCCGTCCTTACACATCATGGAGGTCATACACAATACTAGATGGAGGAGTTCTTCTTGTGGGGCGGATTCATTTCATCCATCAACTCATCTGAGTAAAACTGAAGATTTTGTAATCTTATTACCCCCTTCCTTCCGTGTAATGAGCCAAACAAATGTTCTAGAAAACTCAGTTTTGTCAAAATGTTGGAAATGGTCCTCATTGATACCGAGCGCTGTATATTGGGGTGTCCTTATTTATACTGACTCTGTATATTGGGGTGTCCTCATTTATACCGAGCCCTGTATATTGGGGTGTACTCATTTATACCGAGCCCTGTATATTGGGGTGTACTCATTTATACCGAGCCCTGTATATTGGGGTTTCCTCATTTATACCGAGCGTTGTATATTGGGGTGTACTCATTTTATACTGAGCGTTGTATATTGGGGTGTCCTCATTTATACCGAGCGTTGTATATTGGGGTGTCCTCATTTATACCGAGCGTTGTATATTGGGGTGTACTCATTTTATACCGAGCGTTGTATATTGGGGTGTCCTCATTTATACCGAGCGTTGTATATTGGGGTGTACTCATTTTATACCGAGCGTTGTATATTGGGGTGTCCTCATTTATACCGAGCGTTGTATATTGGGGTGTCCTCATTTATACCGAGCGTTGTATATTGGGGTGTCCTCATTTATACCGAGCGTTGTATATTGGGGTGTCCTCATTTATACCGAGCGTTGTATATTGGGGTGTACTCATTTATACTGAGAGCCGTATATTGGGGTGTCCTCATTTATACTGAGAGCTGTATATTGGGGTGTCCTCATTTTATACTGAGCGTTGTATATTGGGGTGTCCTCATTTATACCGAGTGCTGTATATTGGGGCGTACTCATTTATGCTGAGCACTGTACCGCCATTCACCTGAACGCACTTCCATTCACCTGCACACACCTCCAATTACCCCCATATACCTCCATTCACCTTCTTTCACCTTCTTTCATCTGCTGCTGTAACCTCCAAGCCCCTGAGCACACTTACATTCACCGGCATGCACCCCTATTTACCTGGAGGCACCTCCTAGCACCGTCACGCGCCTGCATGTACCCCCAATCGCCTGCACGCATTTCCAAGCACCTAAATGCACCTCCATTCACTGGTAGACACCCACAATCACCTGCAGACACCTCCATTCACCTGCATGCACTCCCAATGACCTGCAGACACCTCTACCAGTCAATATTAACCAATAAAGTATATTATAGGAAGACAAATCACATAATTGCACCGGTGATTGTTCGCTGTCTGAACTCTTTTGTGTGTCTGTGGAAAGCTGGAGGAAAAAAGTAAAACAGCCGGTAATATGGAACAGCAAGGGCTCATTTCATACAGATAACACACCAGAAATACCATAAAGTGCAACAGCGATTTTCAGCCGAGTCCAATGAGATTCGACAATGACAGTCACATGATCCATATCCTTATGTTACAGCTTTGTGATTGCAGCCAAATGTGTCCCGCCCCCACCCCCAGCACTTCTATAGGAAATAAATATATCCCTGTATAAGAAATCTGACATACCTTGTATCCTGTACACCATCCTGGCTGAATTCTGACCTCCTTCTCTGCAGGACGTGATTTCTGGATCTCCTCGCAGGTTGGCTGCACTTTGCTGGATGAGGCAGTGATGAGCCCACCTGTGCGGAGCCCCAGCATGCATTGCTGTTATCCTGGAGGGGGAGGGGAGGAGTTTGTAATCTGCAGATATTATTACAATCACCAGTATGGACTGATTAATAAATACAGACCTCAGAAATCTACTTCTTCCTCCCTCATCCAATCCTCCCCATTTCATGTCCTTCTCATTATCTGCTCAGAATGTCTACCAAATATCAGAGATCTTCCAATGTGTGTTCAGTGTTTGCTGTGACATTGTATTTATATCTTTATATATTGATATGTATACAGAGCCTTGATAAAGTATTCATACCCCTTGACATTTCCCACACTTTGTCATGTTACAACCAAAAACGTAAATGTATTTTATTGGGATTTTATGTGATAGACCAACACAAAGTGTCACATAATTGTGAAGTGGAAGGAAAATGATAAATGATACAAATAAATATGTGAAAAGTGTGGGGGGGACATTTGTATTCAGCCCCCTTTACTCTGATACCCCTAACTAAAATCTAGAGGAACCAATGGCCTTCAGAAGTCACCTAATTAGTAAATAGAGTCCACCTGTGTGTCATTTAATCTCAGTATAAATACAGCTGTTCTGTGAAGCCCTCAGAGGTTTGTTAGAGAACCTTAGTGAACAAACAGCATCATGAAGGCCAAGGAACACACCAGACAGGTCAGGGATAAAGTTGTGGAGAAGTATAAAGCAGGGTTAGGTTATAAAAAAATCTCCCAAGCTTTGATCATCTCATGGAGCTCTGTTCAATCCATCATCGGAAAATGGAAAGAGTATGGCACAACTGCAAACCTACCAAGACATGGCCGTCCACCTAAACTGACCGGCCGGGCAAGGAGAGCATTCATCAGAGAAGAGCCAAGAGGTCCATGGTAACTCTGGAGGAGCTGCAGAGATCCACAGCTCAGGTGGGAGAATCTGTCCACAGGACAACTATTAGTCGTGTTCTCCACAAATCTGCCCTTTATGGAAGAGTGACAAGAAGAAAGACATTGGTGAAAGAAAGTCATAAGAAGTCCTGTTTGTAGTTTGTGAGAAGCCATGTGGAGGACACAGCAAACATGTGGAAGAAGGTGATCTGGTCAGAGGAGACCAAAATTCAACTTTATGGCCTAAAAGTAAAACGCTATGTGTGGGGAAAACTAACACTGCACATCACCCTGAACACAACATCCCCACCGTGAAACATGGTGGTGGCAGCATCATGTGGTGGGGATGGTTTTCTTCAGCAGGGACAGGGAATCTGGTCAGAGTTGATGGGAAGATGGATGGAGACAAATACAGGACAATCTTAGAAGAAAACCTGTTAGAGTCTACAAAAGACTTGAGACCGGGGCGGAGGTTCACCTTCCAGCAGGACAACGACCCGAAACATCCAGCCAGAGCTACAATGGAATGGTTTAGATCAAAGCATATTCATGTGTTAGAATGGCCCAGTCACAGTCCAGACCTAAATCACATTGAGAATCTGTGGCAAGACTTGAAAATTGCTGTTCACAGACGCTCTCCATCCAATCTGACAGAGCTTGAGATATTTTACAAAGAAGAATGGGCAGAAATGTCCTCTCTAGATGTGCAAAGCTGGTAGAGACATCCCCAAAAAGACTTGTAGAGAAAGGGGGTTCTACAAAGTACTGACTCCGGGGGGCGCCATACAAATGCCCCTCCCCCCCACACTTTTCATATATTTATTTGTATCATTTATCATTTTCCTTCCACTTCACAATTATGTGACACTTTGTGTTGGTCTATCACATAAAATCCCAATAAAATACATTTACCTTTTTGGTTGTAACATGAGAAAATGTGGGGAATTTCAAGGGGTATGAATACATTTTCAAGGCACTGTATAAATATATATATATATATACAGTGAATATAAAAAGTCTGCACACCCCGGTTAAAATGTCAGGTTTCTGTGATGTAAACAAATGAGACAAAAGAAAAATAATTTCAGAACTTTTTCCACCTTTAATGTTATAAATTGTACAACTCAGTTGAACAACAAACTGAAATCTTTTAGGTGGAGGGAAATAAAAATAATAAAATAATCTGGTTACATAAGTTTGCACACCCTTGGGCTGGGTTCACACCGGTACAACAAACGCTCCGACATTGGGAGCTCATGTCACATGACGTGTGAAATTCAATGATTTCTTATGGGAGGCGTCTTAACTGGGCCGAGACAAGTCGGTCCGACTTTGAAAATGCTCCCTGCACTGCTTTGGTCCGACTTTGATCCTACTTCAGCCCATTGAATATCACTGAAGTCGGATCAAAGTCGGATCGCCATCTTAACTGACTCGACTTTGGCATGCGACTTGTGCTCTGAGGATCTTGAAGGGGAACTCCATGCCAAATAAAAAAAAAAAAAAACGGCACGGGTTCCCCTCCAAGAGCATACCAGGCCCTTCAGTCTGGTATGGATTTTCAGGGGAACCTCCATGCTGAAAAAACGACGTTGGGGTCCCCCCAAAATCCATACTAAACCCTTATCCGAGCACATAGCCCGGAAAGTCAGGAAAGGGGGTTGGGACGAGTGAGTGCCCCCCCCCAAACCATACCAGGTCGCATGCCCTCAACATGGGGGGTGGGTGCTCTGGGACAGGGGGGTCCTGTGCCCCCCCCAACCCAAAGCACCATGTCCCCATGTTGATGAGGACAAGGGCCTCTTCCCGACAACCCTGGCTGTTGGTTGGTGGTGGTCTGCGGGCGGGGGCTTATCGAAATCTGGAAGCCCCCTTTACCCCTTTAACAAGGGGGCCCCCAGATCCCGGCCCGGCACCCTATGTGATTGAGTATGGGTTACATTGTACACCTACCCATTCACCTAAAAAAATTACAAAAATAAAACACATTACACAGGTTTTTTAAGTAATTTGTTAAGGCAGCTCCGTCGTCTCTTCCGATCTCTTCTCCCCTCTCCAGCTCCTCTGCCTCCTCCACTGACGTCTTCTGTCTCTGCCGGTTCTTCTCTCCTCTCTGGTTCTCCCTCTGTTCGCTGTCTTCTGCCTCTGCCGGTTCTTCTCCCCTCTCCGCTGATGTCTTCTAGCCCTCTCCGGTTCTTCTCCCCTCTCTGGGTCTTCTCCCTCTGTCCGCTGTCTTCTGCTGGGTCTTCTCTGTTATCTTCTCCCTCTGTTCTTCTTCCGATGTTGACACAACGCTCTCTCCTACTCTAATGCCGGGTGCGCGGTGTGCCACTACTTATATTGGCATGGGGTGTGGGTCACCGGGTGATGTCATCCGGAGGCTCCGCCCCTTATGACCTCACTGCCCGAGGCATGATGGGGCGGTGACGTCATAAGGGACGGGACTCCGGTGACCCCGCCCGTGCCAATATAAGTAGTGGCCCACCGTGCACCCGGCATTAGAGCGGGAGAGAGCGTTGTGTCAACATCGGAAGAAGAACAGAGGGAGAAGACAGCGGAGAAGACCCGGAGAGGAGAGAAGAACCGGCAGAGGCAGAAGACGTCAGGGGAGGAGGCAGAAGACCCGGAGAGGGGAGAAGAGATCGGAAGAGACAACGGAGCTACCTTAATAAATTACTTTAAAAACCTGTGTAATGTGTTTTATTTGTTAATTTTTTTTTTTTTTAGGTGAATGGGTAGGGGTACCATGTACCCCAAACTCATTCACATAGGGTTGGAGGCTGGAATCTGGGTGCCCCCTTGTTGAAGGGGGCTTCCAGATTCCGATAAGCCCCTCGCCCACAGACCCCAACAACCAAAGGCCAGGGTTGTCGGGAAGAGGCCCTTGTCCTCATCAAAATGGGGACATGGTGCTTGCGGTGGGGGGCGTAGGGCCCCCCCTGCCCCAAAGCACCCACCCCTTATGTTGAGTGCATGCAGCCTGGTACGGTTCAGGAGGGGGGCACTTGCTCGTCCCCACCCCCTCTCTTGACCTGCCGGGCTATGTGCTCGGATAAGGGTCTGGTATGGATTTTGGAGGGACCCCAACGTCATTTTTTAGGTGTGGGGGTTCACCTGAAAATCCATACCAGACCGAAGGGCCTGGTATGCTCTTGGAGGGGGAACCCATGCCCTTTTTTTTCTACATTTTGCATGGAGTTCCCCCTAAAGATTTATACCAGACACAGTGCCTGGTTTTGTCGGGGATCAAAGTCAGATCCCTGTTCATTGAAGTCGGACGCATGTCTGACTTCAAGTCGCAGGGCAAAGTTGGATCCAAAGTGGTACAACTGTCATGTCGTACCAGTGTGAACCCGGCCTTACACTAATACTTTGGTGAATCACCTTTTGATTTTATTACAGCACTCAGTCTTTTTGGGTATGAGTTTATCAGCATGTCACATCTTGACGCTCTTCTTTGCAAAAACACTCCAAATCTGTCAGATGGTGAGGGCATCTCCTGTGCACAGCCCTCTTCACATCACCCCACAGATTTTCAATGGGATTTGGGTCTGGCTGGGCCATTCTAAAACTTGAATCTTCTTCTGGTGAAGCCATTCCTTTGTTGATTTGGATGGATGCTTTGGGTGGTTGTCATGCTAAAAGATGAAGTTCTTCTTCATGTTCAGCTTTCTAGCAGAAGCCTGAAGGTTTTGTGCCAATATTGACTGGTATTTGGAACTGTTCATAATTCCATTTACCTTGACTAAGGCCCCTTGTTCCAGATGAAGAAAAAAGTTGCCACCATCATGCTTCACGGTGGGTATGGTGTTCCTTTGGTGATGTGCACTGTTGTTTTTTGCGCCAAACATATCTTTTGAAATTATAGCCAAAAAAGTTCAGCCTTGGTTTCATCAGACTAGAACACATTTCCCCACATGGTTTTGGGAGACTTCAGATGTGTTTTTGCAAAATGTAGCCGGGCTTGGATGTTTTTTCTTGGTAAGAAAAGTCTTCCGTCTTTTCACTCTACCCCATAGCCCAGACATATGAAGAATACAGGAGATTGTTGTCACCACACAGCCAGGACTTGCCAGATAATCCAGCAGCTCCTTTAATGTTGCTGTAGGCCTCTTGGCAGCCTCCCTGACCAGTTTTCTTCTCGTCTTTTCATCAATTTTGGAGGGACGTCCAGTTCTTGGTGATGTCGCTGTTGTGCCATATTTTCTCCACTTGATGATGACGGTCTTCACTGTGTTCCATGGTATATCTAATGCCTTGGACCCTTCTCCTGACTGATACCTCTGATGATTTGGAAGCTCTCTGAGGACCATGGCTTTTGCTGTAGGATGCGACTAAGAAAATGTCAGGAAAGACCTACTAGAACAGCTGAACTATATTTTGGGTTAATCAGAGGCACTTTAAGTGATGGGAGGTGTGTACTGACTCCTATTTAACATGAGTTTGAATGTAATTGCTTAATTCTGAACACAGCGACATCCCCAGTTATAAGAGGGTGTGCATACTTATGCAACCTCATTATTTTTTTTTTTTTTTTACTCCCCCACTAAAAGATTTCAGTTTGTTTTTCAATTGAGTTGTACAGTTTATAGGTCACATTAAAG
The DNA here is from genome assembly GCF_042186555.1 of Aquarana catesbeiana. Classification (NCBI taxonomy): domain Eukaryota; kingdom Metazoa; phylum Chordata; class Amphibia; order Anura; family Ranidae; genus Aquarana; species Aquarana catesbeiana. The sequence continues at coordinate 4,028,247 of NC_133334.1, read as the reverse complement.
GAGGAAAAAGTAGTTCTGATCAACAGGGTATGTAGACTTTTTATATCCACTATATATATATATATATATATATATATATTTATAAAAAGTATATATATATATATATATATATATATATATATATATATATATATATATATATATATATATATAGTGGATATAAAAAGTCTACATACCCCTGTTGGTAAAATATCAGGTTTCTGTGATATATATAAATTGATATGGATTTATATAATGATATGGATTGGATATCAATATGTATTTATATATTGATACATAGAAAAGCGATGGCAGAAAAAGACCAAGTAGTCCATCGAGTCTGCCCATTTTATTTTTTTTTTGTTTTCAAGAAAAGAATGACAGAGTCAGGAAGTGAGGAGGTTACATAACACGCACAATGTATCATCATAAACTCATCCAATCACAAGTGCTGAACCTTTGTTCTCTCCACAGGCAGGAAGACGCGGATAGACATGGCGGGATGGCTGGTCAGTGACATCTTCACGTCTTCTCCTTAGCGCAGCATCCTATATCACAAACAGTCATTGTATTATATTTATTATCATATGTAATCTATAGAGGACTAAAATAAAGTAAACGATACAATGTAAGGTTATTTGGGGTGCAAACATGGAAAAGAGACACTAAAAATATTTTTGATGTGATTTCTCCTCCATATTTCTGTTATTGTATCCGATATACAAAGGTGTAGATTGTAGACATGTGCCCTGCCAAAAATTCATTCGTTTTTTTTTTTTTACGTTTTTCGGGTCATTCATTATGATCACAATTCGTAAATTCGTACATTTGTAAATTCGTACATTTGTAAATTCGCACATTCGTAAATTCGTTCATTTGCACATTCGTAAATTCGTACATTTGTAAATTCGTACATTTGTAAATTCGTACATTTGTAAATTCGCACATTTGTAAATTCGTACATTTGTACATTCGTAAATTCGTACATTTGTACATTCGTAAATTAAAATTCGTAAATTCGTACATTCGAACATTCGGAAATTTGGAAATTCGAAATTCAAAAATCCGAAAACCCGAAACTTTGAAAATCTGAAATAATTTACTATTAAATTATAGGTATTGGAATTTAATTTCAAATTTGGCTGTTAGTGAACATAACGAATATGAATTTATCCAAAGTTACGAATTATCCGAAATAACGAATACCGCATCTAAACAAATGGAAAGGAACAAATTAATAATAAATAATAATAAAACTTTTTTATTATTATTATTATTATTTATTATTATTAATTCATATACGTTCCATTCGTTTAGATGCGGCATTCGTTATTTCGGATAATTCGTAACATTGGATAAGTTTGTATTTGTTACGTTCACTAACAGCCAAATGTGAAAGGAAATTCCAATACTTATAATTTAATAATTAGTAATAGTTAAGTTATTATTGGTTAATTATTATTTCAGATTTCCTAATTTTTGAATTTACAATTTTACAAATTTACGAATTTACGATTGTACAAATTTACAAATAAATGTATGAATTTTCGAATTTTTGAATATTCAAATTTACGAATATTTGGAAAAATTTGTTAAATGGGAATTAACGAATTTGTCGAAATTTGTTAAAAAACGAATTCGGAATAAAACGAGTTGCACATGTCTAGTAGATTGGTCACTAGAGGGAGCTCTTGGTGGCTCGGTACAATGAGAGATAAGATCACATAAGCAGTGCATTGTTCTCAGAGGCTCGGCCACTCATAGACTTGCATGGTGTGAAGGTACAGTAAAGCACAACCATGGCGTAGCGCTGCAAAGCTGGAAACAGCCTGAGGAAGTAATGAGTGAATATATCCGCCCCGGGTACATATGTCATTGCACACTATATACACATATTATACTTCTGACATTCACGTTAACAACAGAAGGTTAGGGAAGACCCTGTACAACATCTATGTACAAAGCATTTAAAGGGTCTCTCCACCTAAAACTGATTTTTCAGTATGCGTTTAGCGACAGGAATCTACTCATTATTGCTGCTGGGTTTGACAGCTGCAAGTGGAAAGCTGCGGCGGCCAAGCCCATCCAGTGCAATGACAGGCTGTCAGCGGCCGCAGCTATTCATGCCTATTTGCAGAGCCAGTAATCACTGCAGGTGATGCACAATATCTGTTCACAGCTATCAAACCCAGCAGCAGGAATCAGTGGATGACTAAAATGCACAACCTAGACTGACTCACAGAGATAAGTTTCATACATCTTCTATAATTCTTGCTGTAATGGAGTTACCTTTCTAAAACATTATTACTCTAACTCAGAGGATACAACTCACTTAGACACCAAACATGTCTCCGGGTCCAGGGAGCTAATAAGACACATTAGACCTCCCCAGATAAATGGACATCTGATATACAGTGTACAGTATATCACATTTGGTATCTAACAAATCATAATTTCATTCTGCTAAATAATAAGCTGTTTTATGGATTGCAGAACCTTGTCATATGGAAATATAGATGTAGCCAGGATAGTTGTCATGAAGGGGGTGTTCATTGGGCATTATAACACAGTCCAACACACCGACTACACACCTCCCAGACCTTTGATTAGCTGGGGTAGCTCAGTACCAACCTTCCTGGGGATAAGAGAAGAACGTTGATCCAGCAGCTAGCAGCTCTTATTTTACCATCTGAATTATTAGGGATATTGAGATTCATTTATGAGGGCCAGTGACTCTTGTAATATCAGATTGAATTTAAAGTGATCCTAAAGCCCTAAAGTAGAAGTCCACCCTAACACTACAATCCCTGCATCTACAGACATCCACCATCTAACACTAACACATCTAGCCCTGTACAGAAGAAATCAGTATACATGCCTTTTCTGGAGCCGACCCGATCCCATGCTGATCTGTCAGCTGCGGCTTCGCTCTGTGGGCCGGTGCAGAGGACACAGCCCACAACGGAAGCCCCATAGTAACTCTATGGGTGACATCCAGTGGTAGCTGGTGGTACATTTTTTTTTGGGGGGGGTGGCAAACAATCCACCCGTCAGTCACCAGCCCCACACTTACCCCATCTAGGTCACGGGCAGTGCTTCCTATGGGCGGCGGCATTACCCCGCGTCTCCTCCTCCTGGTGTTTCACAATGACTTCCCCTGCGCCTCCTCCTCCTCGGCATCCAATAGGATCACTTCTCCTCTCAACCAATCAGGTGATGGGTCTCAGGACCGGCTTCCTGATTGGCCGGAAGGAGAATCAGGCAGACAGTAGCGAATATTAAATCGCCATTGTCACACAAGTGGGTGGGCTCGGGGCTCAGAGCTCACCCTTTTTTTAAGCCAATTAGAGCCTCAGGCTCTAATCACGTACAGTGGAACCTCGGTTTGCAAGTAACGCGGTTAACGAGCACTGTATTTCTAAAAATTCTAACTTGGTTTGCGAGTGTTTCCTCGCAAAACGAGCAGGATTCAGGCCAAAAGCGGTGTGCAGTACCGCTTTTGGCCTAAGGTGGGGGGCACCGGAGCTGAACAGCGCCGATCGTCGTGGACGGAGTCTTTGCCGAGGTCAGCCGAAGTGTCCCTCGGGTCTTTTCAGCCGTTTCCTAGGCTCTCCGGTGCCCCCCGCCTCTGGCCACATGCGGTATTGCATCCCATTGAAATCAATGCGGAACAAATTATTTTCGTTTCCATTGACTTCAATGGGAAAACTCGCTTTGATATGCGAGTACTTTGGATTACGAGCATTCTCCTGGAACGGATTATGCTCCTAATCCGAGGTTCCTCTGTACTTCAAAAAAAAAAAAAACCCATTGGTATCCATGCGCCCGGCGCCCTGCATGTAGGTTAGAGGGGCCGGGTGCATGAATTAGGGGGGTGGCATCCCTGCGCCCCTTATGGACGGGCCGCCACTGGTGACATCACTCCCCATTAATTTCACAGCCGTTGTCTGCTGTATCCTCTGCAGAGCTTCTGCCGCTGGAGAACGGGCCAGATCAGCTTCAAAAAAGGTATTTATACCGATTTCTTCTTTACAGGGCTAGATAGATTAGTGTTAGATCGTGGTATGCGATGTGGTATGCGATGCCCCCCACACGATGCCATTGCTTTGCAAGCTTTTTTTTAATTATTATTATTATTCTGCTGCAGCTACTTTAAGGTTTGCATTCTATGCGTTAATGTGAAAAACCTTCTGTGCGGCAGCTCCCCCCCCCCCCTTATACTTACCTGAGCCTGATCCAGTCCAGTGATGTGCACGAGCGCAGCAGCTCCAGCCACTGTCGCTCTCCTCATTGGACAGATTGATAGCAGTGGGAGCTATGGGCTCCCGCTGCTGTCAATCAAAAGTTGTGACACAGGAGCGGGGGCCAGGGCTGAGTCCCGCTGTCTGTGTCAATGGATGCAGCAGCGGGGCACGGCTTTCCGTGGGGGAGGCACCCGATGAAGAGGAGGGGCCTGGAACTAGGGTTGCCACCTCATCCCTTCAAACCCGAACACGTATGAATTACACGGGTTCTGAGGCTAATTTAATGCAGATAAATCACAGAGAAAATGTAATGATCATCTTAATCAGCCACAGAACCCGTGTAATTAATAATACGTGTTCAGGTTTAAAGGGATGAGGTGGAAACCTTACCTGGAGTGCCGGCAGCGCACCATAGAAGAAGAGGATCAGAGCTGCTCTGTGCAAAACCCTTACATAGCAGGTAAGTGTAGGCATTTTTATTACATTTTTTTTTTTTTAATTGAACTTTTAGTATCACAAGAAAGGGGTAAAACCTTCCAGAGGGCAAGTGGTTAAATACCCTCCCAGTAGCCAGCCTCAGGTGGAGACTGATTACTGACTTTGCTGGCTGCTGGGAGACACCCGCTGGTGGACACCGGAACTACAACATTCTGCTCTGGGAACCACAGTGCCCCCAGCAGGTGATCCAGGTCCTGACAACCCACTCTCCGCCCTGTTTTCACTTCTGGTATTTCAGCATATGGTAGTGTGTCCCCATTGGAAGATTTCCCTTCTATTCTTGTTCTGGTGACAACTGTAAAATGTTTGATTTCTCATCACTTTCTGTGTTGGTGACACGAAGACAATAAAGAGGGTAAATCTCCACAGAGGAGACAGCAATAAAATCTGACGGGAATTCTCTCTGTTCCCTACCCCACCCAAAACTGAAGAAAAGGTTCTGGCTTTGGACCCACTCGGTTCCCCGGGAATTAATTCGGAAGCCTATGAATTTATTTTGTATTTTGTGCTCTCTGCGGAGTTCCTCCATTCTGCACCTCTGTCAGGAGATGTTTACTATGGAGGGGGATGCTCCAACCCAGAGAGAAGATTTGGCCAGCTGCAACATCCCACTTCGTATGGAAGGAATTCGCCGCTCTGCGCCAATCGATAAACCCGAGAACACAAATGTCCGAGAAGAATCACAAGACCCTCTAATGAGGAATGTTCACGGGTCGACCTCGCTCCTTTACAGACACAATTCTCCGGCCAAAGACGACAAAACGCGCATAAAATGCGAAACACGCGGCAGCGAGGGCGCTGGGTGCCCGACCACATAAATCAGCATTTGGGAGGGTCTCCCCTGGCTGGGTATAATTGTGCCTTAGTTCCCCTCTAATGATTTATTGAGGGAAATATTCTGTACGCCTCAACAGCTACCGCTTCAAAGCTGCCCGCACAGACCCTCCTTTATTCCAGGTGAAGGCGATGCAGCCGGCGCGGCTTTGGCACGCTCTGCGCTCTGAGGGCCTTTCAGGAGATCAATGTACATGGAGGCCACTGAGGGCGGCTGAGAGGTGCCAGAGGGGCCAACAAAGACCCTCACATGGCCAGACCAACAAAGAGCCGACCGGGAAACCTGGACCCGGGACAAGGGAACGACCAATCACAGAGCAACAAAGACCAGGAACCTGGACCCGGGACAAGGGAATGACCAATCACAGAGCAACAAAGAGCAGACCAGGAACCTGGACCCGGGAGACAAGGGAATGACCAATCACAGACCAACAAAGAGCAGACCAGGAACCTGGACCCGGGACAAGGGAATGACCAATCACAGAGCAACAAAGAGCAGACCAGGAACCTGGACCCGGGACAAGGGAATGACCAATCACAGAGCAACAAAGAGCAGACCAGGAACCTGGACCCGGGACAAGGGAATGACCAATCACAGACCAACAAAGAGCAGACCAGGAACCTGGACAAGGGAATGACCAATCACAGACCAACAAAGAGCAGACCAGGAACCTGGACCCGGGACAAGGGAATGACCAATCACAGACCAACAAAGAGCAGGAACCTGGACCTGGGACAAGGGAATGACCAATCACAGACCAACAAAGAGCAGACCAGGAACCTGGACAAGGGAATGACCAATCACAGACCAACAAAGAGCAGACCGGGAACCTGGACCTGGGACAAGGGAATGACCAATCACAGACCAACAAAGAGCAGACCGGGAACCTGGACCCGGGACAAGGGAATGACCAATCACAGACCGTCATTCACAGAAACCTGACCATCACACACTGATAGACAGATGCAGGGACAGAGAGACAGAGAGAGGGGCAGAGAGAGGGACAGAGGCACAGAGAGACAGAGAGAGGGACAAAGAGAGGGACAGAGAGAGAGAGAGAAGGGGACAGACAGACAGAGGGACAGAGGGAGGGACAGAGAGAGGGACAAAGAGAGGGACAGAGAGAGAGAGAAGGGGACAGACAGACAGAGGGACAGAGAGAGAGAAAGAGAGAGAGAGAGAGAGAAGGGGACAGACAGAGAGAGGGACAGAGAGAGGGACAAAGAGAGGGACAGAGAGAGAGAGAAGGGGACAGACAGACAGAGGGACAGAGAGAGGGACAGAGAGAGGGACAGACAGAGGGACAGACAGAGGGAAAAAGGGAGGTAGAGAGAGAGGGACAGAGAGAGGGACAGACAGACAGAGGGACAGAGAGAGGGACAGAAAAAGGGACAGAGAGGGGGACAGACTGACAGAGGGAGAGAGAGAGAGAGAGAGAGAGAGAGAGAGAGACAGAGAGAGAGAGAGAGAGAGAGAGAAAGACAGAGAGCGAGAAGGGGACAGACAGAGAGACTGACAGAGGGACAGAGAGAGAGAAACAAACAGAAAGAGAGGAATAGGGGCAGAGAAAAAATAGACAGGCAAGAAGATGGACAGACAGACTCTCTCTCTCTCTCCTCCCCCTCTCTCTCTCTCTCGCTCTCTCTCTCTCTCTGTTTCTCTCTCTCTCCCCCCTCTCTCTCTCCCCCCCTCTCTCTCTCTCCTCCCCCCTCTTTCTCTTCTCTCTCTCTTCTCTCTCTCTGTTTCTCTCTCTCTCTCCTCCCCCCTCTCTCTCTCTCTCTCCTCCCCTCTCTCTCTCTCTTCTCTCTCTCTCCTCTCTCCTCTCTCACTCTCTCCTCCCCCCTCTCTCTCTCTTCTCTCTCTCTCTTCTCTCCTCTCTCTCTCCCCCCTCTCTCTCTTCTCTCTCTCTGTCTCTCTCTCTC
>NC_133334.1:3929217-4020269 GCF_042186555.1 Aquarana catesbeiana | reverse complement strand
GCAAACACTATAGGAATATAAAAGACCTGGGACACATTTGGGTGCCCCAAGGGGAGTAGTAATGTAGCGCACAGAGAATGCCAGTGGGTGTGGCCAAATTGCTCCTGCTGACATTATCACCCCACCCTTCAGTGATGCCAAACCGGCCCCCAAACAGCCGACAACAATTTTGTGTGTGACTATCTCGGTTACTTGTGGAGACACAGCCTGGTCTGAATACTGTGTCCGGGTTTCAGGCGGAGTGAAATCCGGACACATGATTCAAAACCCGAACTGTCCGGGTGAATCCTGGACAGGTGGCAACCCTAGACCAGGGTGGATGTCATCTCACAATGGAGGATGTATTGCTGGCAGTTGTTCTCTGGTGGGGTCAGTGCAGATAATGTAGATGGGGGGTACTACACTCCTGATTGAAGGGATGGTGGGGGGGGTGCAAAGCTGCTACCTCACCCGGGGCCCCATTCCGCAGTCGTCTCCCTCTGAATGTGAATTGTCTGTATGGTATCATGTAACAACATTGTATGAGTGATTTCTATTGAGGATCCATCATTAAAGTGGAACTCCAGGAAGAAAATATATTTGAAACATTGTGCCCCTCCCCAATGAATGAAGATTATGAAGGTCAGTGTGTCTGTGGGACGATCTAACAGGGGGATATTTATTTTACTCCACAGTCCCATGACAGCTAGGACCCCCGCTCCTCCCAGCCCCTGAAAGGTGGGTGTCATGTATGATGCAGGATGAGCGCAGGGCTCCGGACCCCAATTGTAGTGATGAGTCTGAAAGAAGATGAGTTTTGTGGGACTGCGAGTCACATTTGGGACCAGTGGAGAGGAGGACTGCAGGAGTGTGGAGTAAGGTAGGTTAGATCCACCCTAAGAATTGGTAGAGAGGGGGGACTGCAGGAATGTGTTGTAGGGTAGGTTGGATGGATTCCTCCTAAGAACCGTCAAAGAGAACTACAGGAGCATGGAGTACGGTAGGTTAGATGCCCACTAAGAGTTGACAGAGTGGAGGACTGCAGGAGTGTGGAGTAAGGGAGGTTAGACCCGCTCTAGAAACCAGCAGAGAGAAGGCCTACAGGAGTATGGCATGATAAAGATTAGATCCTCCATAAGAACTGGCAAAGAGAAGGACTGCAGGAGAATGGAGTGAGGTAGGTCACATCCCCCCTAAGGAGCTGAGAAGAGGAGGACTCTAGGAGTGCAGAATAAGGTAGCTTATGTGATCCTCTCCAGAAACCAGCAAAGAGAAGGCCTGCAGGAACTTGGAGTATGGAAGGTTAGATGTCCCCTAAGAAGCGGTGGGATAGGAGGTCTGGGGGGAGCATGGAATATGGAAGATTAGACCCCCCCCCCCCTTCCTAAGAACTAGCGGAGAGGAGGTCTGATGGAGCATACAGCAAGGTAGGTTACATCCACCCTAAAAAAAGGACAAAAGGACAGTGAGGAGGACTGCAGTAGCACAGAGTAAAGAACTGAGAAGTGGCACGGAGAACTGCAGAAGTGCACAGTAAGGTAGGTTGGATCCCTCCTAATAACAAAGAGGACTGAGGAAGTATGGAGAAAAGGTTGGATCCCCTCTAGCAACCAGCAGAGAAGAAAACGACAGGAGTATGGTGTGATAAAGATTAGATCCTAAAGTATATTAGATCCACCCTAAAAACCAGCAGAGAAGAAGACTGTGGGAGCATGGAGTAATGAAGGTTGGTTCACCCTTAAGAACTGGTGGAGAGAAGGACTGTGGGAGCGTGGAGTAAGGTAGGCTGGATCCTCTCTAGAAACCAGCAAAGAGAAGGCCTGCAGGAACTTGGAGAAGGGAAGATTAGACAGTTAGATTCCCCTAAAACTGGTGGAGAAGAGGACTGTGGGGTCGTAGAAATATGGAAGATCAGATCCCCCTTCCTAAGAACCAGTGAAGAGGAGGCCTGATAGAGCATACAGCAAGGTAGGTCACATCCATCCTAAAAGAAGACAGTAAGAAGGATTGTGGAAGCACAGAGTAACTACAGGACTACAGGAGTGCAGAGAAAAGTAGGCTTCTATCTCCTCTGGGAACCAGCAGGGAAGAGAACTGCAGGAGTGCAGAGTATGGTAGTTTAGATCACCCCTAAGAATTGTTAGAGAGGAGGACTACAGGAGTGTGGAGTAAGGTAGGCTGAATACCTCCTAGGAACCAACAAAGAGGAGGAATGTGAGAGTGCAGAGAAAAGTAGGTTAGATCCACCCTAAGGACCAGCAAAGAAGAAGACTGCAGGGACATAAGTTCTGAGTAAGGTAGGTTAGATCTACCCCCTAAGAAGTGGTGGAGGACTGTGGGAGTGTGGGGTAAGGTAGTTTACAGTGCCTTGCAAAAGTCCCCCCCCCTCCCTTAGGTTTTTACCTATTTTGTTACATTACAGCCTTTAGTTCAATTTTTTTTTATCTGAATTATATGTGATGATCAGAACACAATAGTCTAAGTTGGTGAAGTAAAATTAGAAAATAAATACATAAAACTATTTTTCAGAAATTAAAAACTGATAATTGGCATGTGCGTATGTATTCACCCCCTTTGTTATGAAGCCCATAAAAAGCTCTGGTGGAACCAATTACCTTCAGAAGTCACATAATTAGTGAAATGATGTCCACCTGTGTGCAATCTAAGTGTCACATGACCTGTCATTACATAGACACACCTTTGTGAAAGGCCCCAGAGGCTGCAACACCTAAGCAAGAGGCACCACTAACCAAACACTGCCATGAAGACCAAGGAACTCTCCAAACAAGTAAGGGACAATGTTGTTGAGAAGTACAAGTCAGGGTTAGGTTATAGAAAAATATCCCAAATCTTTGATGATCCCTAGGAGCACCATCAAATCTATCATAACCAAATGGAAAGAACATGGCACAACAGCAAACCTGCCAAGAGACGGCCGCACACCAAAACTCACGGACCGGGCAAGGAGGACATTAATCAAAGAGATAGATAGATTTTGATAGATGACTGGATGACCATTAGCTCCCTCAAACGGTTCAAAAACAGAACTTCTTCTCCTACACATTAACCAAAATTCCAAAACTAAGACTCCGTGGACACCTCCCACCATCTTTGGACAGACCATCTCTCCAAGCACCAAAGCCAAGAGCCTCGGAGTCATCTTTGACTCAGAAATGATGATGGATGCACAAATAGGATCAGTAGTCAGCGGATCTCATCATCTCCTCCGCCTGCTTCGCAGACTCATCCCCTTCATCCCAGAAGAGGACAAAGCAGCAGTAGTTGGAACAATCATCAATTCCCGACTCGACTACGCTAACTCGCTCTACATTGGATTACCCCAATATCAGCTTGCGCGCCTACAGGTCATCCAAAACGCGGCAGCAAGACTGCTAACAGGTAAAAAAAACCCCGGGAGTCCATTTCCCCATCTCTGAGGAGCCTACATTGGCTAACCGTAAAGAATCGGATCACATTAAAGACCCTCTGCCTCACCCACAAATGCATACAAGGAAACTCTCCTCAATACCTTAGAGAGAAAATAAAACACTACACACCAAATCGCAATCTGCGATCATCTAACCAAAATCTCCTCCTCATTCCCAAATACCGCTACAAAGCAAAGGGAGCACGAAGATTCGCAGTCCAAGGACCTCGGCTATGGAACGCTCTTCCGACTTACATTCGCATGGAAGAAAACCATCTGGCCTTCAGGAAAAAACTCAAGACCTTCCTCTTCTAAGAAGCTGACAACACAAAACGCATTTAGTGCCTTGAGGCGATTCAGTTCGCATTTGCAGCGCTTTACAAATCATTAATTCATTCATTCATTCAGAGGCAGCACAGAGACCTAAGGTAACCCTGGGGGGAGCTGCAGAGTTCCACAGCAGAGACTGGAGTATCTGTCCATAGGACCACAATAAGCCGTACGCTCCATAGAGTTGGGCTTTATGGCGGAGTGGCCAGAAGAAAGACATTACTTTCAGCAAAAAACAAAATGCCACGTTTTGAGTTTGGGAAAAGTCATGTGGGAGACTCCCAAAATGTATGGAGGAAGGTGCTCTGGTCTGATGAGACTAAAATTGAACTTTTTGGCCATCAAAGAAAACGCTATGTCTGGTGCAAACCCAACACATCACATCACCCAAAGAACACCATCCCCACTGTGAAACATGGTGGTGGCAGCATCATGCTGTGGGGATGTTTTTCAGCAGTCGGGACTGGGAAACTGGTCAGATTTAAGGGAAAGATGGATGGTGATAAATACAGGGATATTCTTGAGGAAAACCTGTAGCACTCTGTGTGTGATTTGAGGCTAGGACGGAGGTTCACCTTCCAGCAGGACAATGACCCCAAACACACTGCTAAAGCAACACTTGAGTGGTTTAAGGGGAAACATGTAAATGTGTTGGAATGGCCTAGTCAAAGCCCAGACCTCAATCCAATAGAAAATCTGTGGTCAGACTTAAAGATTGCTGTTCACAAGCGCAAACCACCCAACTTGAAGGAGCTGAAGCAGTTTTGCAAGGAGGAATGGTGGTAAGATGTGGCAAGACTCATAGAGAGTTATCCAAAGGGACTTGGAGCTGTGATAGCCCCAAAAGGTGGCTCTACAAAGTATTGACTTTAGGGGGGTGAATAGTTATGCACAATTACTTTTTCTGTTATTTTGTCCTATTTGTTGTTTGCTTCACAATTTAAAAAAAAAAACCTCTTCAAAGTTGTGGGCACGTTCTGTAAATTAAATGATGCAAATCCTCAAACAATCCATGTTAATTCCAGGTTGTGAGGCAACAAAACAGGAAAAATGCCAAGGGGGGTGAATACTTTTGCAAGGCACTGTAGATCCTCTCTAGAAGTCAACAAACAGAAGGGCTGCAGGAACTTGGAGTATAAAAGGTTAGATGTCCCCTAAGAAGCAGTGGAGAGGAGGACTGGGGCAATGCAGAGTAAAGTACTGTAGGCAGGGTCAGCGCTATCGCTAGGTGAACTAGGCAGCCGCCTAGGGCGCAGCCATGGCCAGTTGTTGCTGGGTCCAAACCCCCCCCCCAGAGCATCCTGCCCAAATACCCAGTCAGTGTCTCTGCTGCCACAGCTGTCGCTCAGCAACCTTGCAGGCTGTGCAGCAATCAGAGCTGTCCCTGATGTAGGTCGGCTGACAGCATTCATCGCCGTTCTCAGCGCTAAGGTTTGGTTGCTGGGACCACCCATGTCCTAGCAACCAATCACGTGCTTGCCCCTCCCCCAGGTCCTGCCATTCAGAGTAGGAAGTTCCTCTTCCAAGCCTATCCGGTCCCAGTGCCCAGTCTTCCACCTGTCCTGTAGCCGACCGCTGCAATGAGAAGGAACGTCCTGATGTAAGCAATGGGATCTTCACAATACTCCCTCCTCCCCTTCCACTACCCCAACTATTCTCTTACACCCCTCCACTCTCCCCACCCCGCTCTGCTCTTCCCTTCTAACTTTGGGGACCCTATTGAAAGGGGAGCTCTAGAGACATAATGTAAGGGGGGGCTCTAGGGACCATGATGTAAGGTCACTTTAGGGACTCTGATGTAAAGGGGGCTCTGGGCACCCTGATAAAGGGGGAGTGACTTTGGGGATCCTAATGAAAGGGGGACTATGATGTAAGGGGGGACTCTGGAGACCCTGATTTAAGGAGGGGGTTCTGGGAGACCAATGCAATCATTGTCAATGAGCATTACTCTCTCTCTCTCCCCTACTTAGATTGTAAGCTCTCAGGATCAGGGCCCTCTGATTCCTAATGTATTGCATTGTGTTGTAACTGTACTGTCTGCCCTTGTGCAGTAAAGCACTATATAAATCCTGTATATTAATAATTCTCCCTCAATACACAGCCAGTGTCCTCCTCTGCTGATCGTTTTGTACCTTACCTTCTTGCACAGATGTTTCATTTGGCAGGGTGTGCAGGAGCTGAGCGATCACATAACAGCTTATGTGGAGCAGAGGTGTAGCACTGTGACACAGGAGAAGTGTGTCCCTGGAAGTCTGTAAAGCTCACCATACACTAAACAATCTGATTGTACAATCTCCTTTAGACCTACCATCAACAATGTAGTGCAAGGGCATGCCTGATTGGATACAGAGTGTTTGGATAGATTGTGTTGCCTCCTATTATATAGTTTTGGCAAATCTAAAGGAGATTGTACAGAGACTGTACAACACCTACAATAAAATAGACACACTTTCCATGCCATTAATTAATGGCATCACAAACGCGGAATCAAATGCGCATTCTGCTGTGTGCAAAAACGCAGCAGAACATGCAGGTAAAAAACATGCCAACCACAACACGCCAAAAGATCCCATGAGCTGCTTTGCCATGAGTAGGGCAGCCCATCCAAATTCTTGGGCTGTCCTATGCGTGTCGAGGGAAAAACGCATGTGTTTACAATTCCTCTATTTCAAATTTGGGTCCTCTGATGTCATCACAGAGGATCGCTTTGTTGGATCAGTAGATCCCCACCCAGAACTGGTGGCAGCAGGGGACCTAGAGGGGTACTTAGGTGAGTCTATCTGAATTCGTAAGGTAAGGGAGGAAAGGATGGGTTAGAGGGGGTGGGGGAAGGGTCTGAATCCTTGCCTAGGTGTGAATGACATTGTGGGCCCCGACACATGTCCGGACACACAGAGGGTCTCTGGCAGGTCCCCATCTTCACACGCTGCCTCCTGGAATGTGCGACGCAGATATCCCAGGAGGTGAAACCTGGATTATGGCAGAGAGCCACGGAGTGTCTGCACATGCGTAGAGGGATCTCCATTAAAGATGTCGGTGGGGGAGAGGTGGTGCAGCTTCTGTATCATGTGACTGCCGTAATTGGCCCTTTCCTGCCCTGTTTATTAGAGGGAACCAGGGAGGCAATGTTCTCCGATCTCCTCCTGTTTTCACTATTGGCACAGTTTACCTCTACCCCAGGCTCCCCGGAGGAATAAGAGAACATGGGAACCACTCTACCCCCCCAGTGGAACAGTAGAACCTGGGAACCACCTTGACCATGGGCAAGACGAAGGAACAAGAGAACCCAGGAACCACTGTGGCTCCGGGCTCTATGGAGGAATAGGAGAACATGGGAACCACCGCAGCCCCGGGCTCCCCAGAGGAACAAGAGAACCTGGGAAACATCGTGGCCCCGGGCTCCCCGGAGAAACAAGTGAACCCAGGAACCACCACGGCCTCTGGCTCTGCAGTGAAAAAGTAGAACCTAGCAACCACGTTAACCCGGGGCTAGACAAAGGAACAAGAGAACCCAGGAACCACCGTAGCCCCGGACTCCACAGAGGAACAGGAGAACATGGGAACCACCATAGCCCTGGGCTTCCCATATGAACGCAAGAACATGGGAAACCACAGCAGCCACAGGCTCCAGAGAGGAACACAGGAGAATGTGGAAACTGCTGCAAGCTCAGGCAGGGACCGGGGGGCCCTAAGTTATATTCAGAATGGCTGCTCCTTGTGGAGGAAGTCGGGGCCAGGGGCACGGACGCGGCGGCCGCCAACTAGCTGTTGAATTCTGGGAGTTGTAGTGCGGACTCAAGCTCCCGAGGGTGGAGAGAACTGAGAGACTGACTCGAGCTGGGAGCTGGCTGCGACTTGACCCCAGGAGCATCACCCCCCCCAGGAGGCCGTGCAAGGACCTGCTGAGCTGAGATCACTAAGGTGGGAGGTCTCAACACCCCCAGACCCTATTTACCCTGCCCCGGTAACCTCAAAATAGCCCTCAACACTGTCTGGCTGTCAGGTCCTGCTGACCATGGCCTTTAGGTCCTGCTGGGAGCTGGCCATGGCCCGTAGGTCCTGCTGGGAGCTGGCCATGGCCTGTGGATCCTGCTCGGAGCTGGCCATGGCCTATGGCTCCTGCTGGCCTGTGGGTCCAGTTGGCCTGTTGGGCCAACTGACAATGGCCTGTAGGGCCTGCTGGCCACTAGCTTGGTGTGACCAGACGTCCCCGGTTTCCGTGATTCCATGGATTCTGTGGTTCAATGGGCCACTTGACTGGACCTGCCCCCCAGGCCTAAGGCTGCCAGCCCTCCCCTGGCCTCAGGCTTCCCAGACAAAAAGTAGAACCATGGAACCAACACGGTCCCAGGCCCGACGGAGGATCAAGAGAACCCAGAAACCACCACAGCCACCCCCAGAGAAACAGTAGAACCCAGGAACCACTGCGACCCTGGGGCTCTACGGAGGAACAAGAGAACCCCCAGGAACCCCAGAGGAACAGGAGAACATGGGAACCACCGTGGCCCCAGGCACCCCCCAAGGAAAAGGAGAACATGGGAACTACTGTAGCCCCGGGCTCCATGGAGAGACAGAAACACTGCAGCCCCACGCTCCACAAAGGAACAGAAAAACATGGAAACCACCACAGCCCTGGGCTCCATGGAGGCAACGGACAACATGTTAGCCACTGTGGCCCCGGACTCCACAAGGGAACAGGAGAAGCTGGGAACCAACTCTGCGTTGGGCTCCCTAGAGGAAAAAGACAACCACCAGGAACTACAGATGAACAAAAGAACATGGGAACCTCCACAGAGGAACATAAGAATATTGGAACCATGGCAGCCCCAGGCTCCATGGAGGAACAGGAGAACATGGGAACCACCGTGGACCCGGGCTCCATGGAGAAACAGGAGAACCTGGGAACCACCGCAGACCCGGGCTCCCCAGAGAAACAGGAGAATATAGGAACCACTGTGGCCCCGGGCTCCACAGAAGAACAGGTGAACCCAGGAACCACCGCAGCCTGGGCTTTGCAGAGGAACAGGAGAACATGGGAACCACTATGGCCCCTGGCTCCATGGAGAAACAGGAGAACATATGAACCACCGAGGCCCCTGGCTCCACTGAAGAACCCAGGAACCACCGCAACCCCATTCTTTTCAGAGCAACAGGAGAATGTGGGACCACTGTGGCCCTGGGCTCTCCAGAGGAACAAAATTATCCAGGAACCACTGCAGCCCCAGACTCTTCAGAGGTACATGGGAGCCAATCTGGCTCCGGGCTCCATAGAGGAACAGGAGAACATGGGAACCACTGTGGCCCCGGGCTCCATAGAGGAAAGGGAGAACTGGGAACCACTGTGGCACCCGGGCTCCCCAGAGGAACAGGAGAACATGGGAACCACCATGGTCCCAGGCTCTGCAGAGGAACAAAAGAGCCCAGGAACCACTGCAGCCCCAGGCTCACCCGAGGAACAGGAGAACATGGGAACCACTGCAGCCCCAGAGGAACATGGAGGAACAGGAGAACATGGGAACCACCAAAGCCATATCTCATATTTGGGGGTTTTATCGAATCTTCCGGTGTTCTGCCGAGAAAGTTCCTCTCGGCGGATAAGGACCCCCCTCTACTGCGCAGGCGCAGCGCTTGCGCAGTAGGAGCCGGCGGAAATAGCCGAAGGCGAAAAGAATACAAATCAACTGTACACGGCGCCTGTAAGAGGGCCCCTCGCTTCGCTCGGCACTTTTTTATTCCCTCTCTAGGTCCACTTGGATGGTGGGGCTTGAACCTGGACCTAGGGCGCAGGCGCCGTGTACAGATGATTGAAGTTTCTCAGCTTCAGCTATTTTCGGCGGCTCTTGGTCGTTCGTACTGCGCAAGCGCTGCGCCTGCGCAGTACAGGGGGGTCCTTATCCGTCGGGGGAACTTTCTCGGCAAGACACCGGCCTAAAAGATTTATAATGATTGTGCAAACAACACAAGCACAGTCCAGCAGTGAAAGGGTTAAAGTGCTGACCCTCTGTAGAGATCTCCTGTGACTTCCTGTCCTGGAGACACCGTAGGAAGTGGGAGGAATTCCCTCTTAGGTGTCCCCATTGGAAGATTTCACCATTACTTCCTGTCTCAGTGACACCAGAATGAAGGGAGGGTGAATTTCTCCTGCGGGGACACTGACGGAGTTTCGTCAGATTAGGCAAAATTTGAAATGGAAGTGACGTTTCGTTGCCGCCATCTTGCTACACCCCACAGTCCTCTACAGTAAGGATACAGTGGTAAGGCGGCAAGCGGACATCTTGTTACACCCACCGGCGTTTTGCAGTTTACACTTATTGTTAACTATAAACTGAGTTTATATAGTGAAATGCAGGATTTAGAACTAAGTCGGACTGTTTTGATGTTGAATTATAAAAGCAGCGAACTTCTGTCCGATTAGCAAACCTGTGAGATTAGCAGGTTTGGCGCTACTTTTAAAATTCAAGATCTAAACAGTCCAACGGATTTCTAAATCCTGTATATCACTATATAAACTCAGTTTATAGTTAAAAATAAGTGTGCAATGCAAAACTACGGAGGGTGTAATCCTTACTGTGGACGAGTTCGGGGTGTAGTAAGATGGCGACGATGGAACGTCACTTCCGTTACATATTCTGACGGGTTGCCTAATCTGACGAAACAGCGGCAAGCGGCCATCTTGTTATACCCACTGGAGTTTTGCATTTCACACTTATTTTTAACAGTAAATGGAGTTTATATAGTGAAATGCAGGATTTAGAAATCAGTCGGACTGTTTAGATGTTGAATTATAAAAGCAGCGAACTTCTGTCAGATTAGCAAACCCGTGAGATCAGCAGGTTTGGCCCTTCTTTTAACATTCAACATCTAAACAGTCCGACTGATTTCTAAATCCTGTATATCACTATATATGCTTCGTTTACTGTTAAAAATAAGTGTGAAAAGCAAAACTCTGGTGGGTGTAACAAGATGGCCGCTTGCCGCCTTCTCAGTATTCCCTACTGTGGATGTGTGCGAGGTGTAACAAGATGGCGGCGACAGAACGTCACTTCCGTTACAAATTCTGACGGGTTGCCTAATCTGATGAAACACTGCCACCTCTCACTCCTTTCACACCGGACCCCCATCTCCACCTCTCACATCACACAGGGTGGGAGGCGGAGCTCTGCAGGAGGAGGGGTTAATGAGAGATGCCCCGCCCCCGACTGCCCCTCTGTACTAGCCCCGCCCTCACTCGTAGCATTTCGGAGAGGATAACACGGAGGGGCGGGGTTACACGCTCTCCGATACACAGTCTCCTCCCCTGGCCCCGCCTCGCAATGTCAGTACGCAGGCGCACCGCTCGCGAGGTGATTGGCGGCTTTTTTTGTTTAAACCGGAAAACACGTGACCAGCGCGGTCCCGACATCCTGTGCGCGGCGTTCCCGGGAGAAGTATGAGCGGCCGGGAGGAGAAGAGAGTCCGGGGCCACAAGAGAGGGAAGCCGGGCCCGCGGGAGGAGGACGAGGTGAGGGCGGAATGTGTCTTATCGTCCTTCTAGAGTGTTTATATGAGAGGTCACCATGACAACCGTCCCTCACACATGGGGGAGGGGGGACATCCGGGGATATAGTGTGTACTGAGAGCCCCATGTGCCTCTGCCCCGCCCACCCCACATAGGCCCCTCCCACCCAGGTGTGAGCAGACGTGGGTGGGGCCTGTACCTGAGTGGGAGGGGCTTTTGGGTGTTTCCAGGCTATGTTGGGAGGAGGAGCTATGTTTGGCCCTCCCCCTGGGCGGAGCTATCCATAATAATAATCATCTTGTATTCAGGGCGGAGCTCTCATCCATAATAATAATGTGTGATCAGGGCGGAGCTCTCATTCATAATAATAATGTGTGATCAGGGCGGAGCTCTCATTCATAATAATAATGTGTGATCAGGGCGGAGCTCTCATCCATAATAATGTGTGATCAGGGCGGAGCTCTCATCCATAATAATAATGTGTGATCAGGGCGGAGCTCTCATCCATAATAATGTGTGATCAGGGCGGAGCTCTCATCCATAATAATAATGTGTGATCAGGGCGGAGCTCTCATTCATAATAATAATGTGTGATCAGGGCGGAGCTCTCATCCATAATAATGTGTGATCAGGGTGGAGCTCTCATCCATAATAATGTGTGATCAGGGTGGAGCTCTCATCCATAATAATGTGTGATGAGGGCGGAGCTCCCGTAACTCTCGGACTGCCTGTACTGAGGGGCTGTTGCTTGTGTTGTACTTTTTATAATGTGGATCGTGTGTTTCCTGTGCTAGGTGGGAGGAGCCTATCTCTCTGTAAGCCGTCATGGAAGATTCCTGGAAAAAGTAGTTAACAGGTAATAACACTTTTTTTTTTTTCTCTCTCTTCAGGATGGAGCCGGTGGTAGCTGGGAGGAGGCGGATCTGGGGAACGACGAGCGCAAACAGAAATTTCTGAGACTGATGGGGGCCGCAAAGGTGAGACATGTGACCGCACTGTGATCATCTGATTGGACTCCCGGAGTGCACAGATACTCCACCTCCATGTCGGGAGCTATTACTTAAAACTGGACTTCATCTGAAATACTGTCCTCACTGTGGGAGGAGGAAGAAGGACGGCCGCCGAAAACACCAGAGGGACGTCATTCCACCCAGATCAGTGTGACTTGCAGCACAAGACGCGTTTCGCCCACACAGTGCTTTATTACCCATTTATATCCGTTATGATTAAGCACTTAGTGTGAAACGCGTCTCCTGTGTCTTGTGCAGAAAGTCACGCTGATTTGGTGGAATAACGTCCCTCTGGTGTGCGGCGGCCGTCTTTCCCTCTCTGGCAGACACCTACAGGTCAGGACTGTGAAGGGGGGGGAGCGGGCGTCAGTGGGGTGGCATGGGAGGGGGAGCGGGCGTCAGTGGGGTGGCATGGGAGGGGGAGCGGGCGTCAGTGGGGTGGCATGGGAGGGGGAGCGGGCGTCAGTGGGGTGGCATGGGAGGGGGAGCGGGCGTCAGTGGGGTGGCATGGGAGGGGGAGCGGGCGTCAGTGGGGTGGCATGGGAGGGGGAGCGGGCGTCAGTGGGGTGGCATGGGAGGGGGAGTGGGCGTCAGTGGGGTGGCATGGGAGGGGGAGCGGGCGTCAGTGGGTGGCATGGGAGGGGGAGCGGGCGTCACCAGCACAGGAAGTGACAGACCACAATGACCTGACAGAGGATCTCCCCCTCCTCCATTATACTGCTCTTTATGTCTTCTATGTTGAGATTTCTAGTGTTTCCTGTCCCTGCAGGAAATGAGGGGGGGTAGGGGGAATCTCTCCAATGGGGTCACAGTGTGTAGGATGTGTGGAAGGAGCTGTTCTTCCATGGAGGAGCAGTGTGGTTGATGTAGTCATAGCTAGGTAAATCAGGTGCGGGAGGGTGGGGTGGTCTCAGTGTGCCGCATGCAGGGGGTGGGGAGGGGTGTTGGTGTGCAGCATGTGGGGGTGTGGGAGGGAGGTGGGGTAGTAGTGTGCAGGGGAGGGGTCAGTATGTGGGTAGGTGGGTGTCTGTGCCTCGGTACATTAATATTAATAACAGTAATAATAATAATATCTGTTGCCTTCTTCCAGAAAGAACATACGGGTCGTCTGGTCATCGGAGACCACAAGTCCACATCACACTTCCGGTCAGGTAAGGACCCCCCTCACCCCCTCTCTGTGTGTTGGCCCCGGCATTGTCTGCACTGTGAACATTCATTACTGGGGGTCGCCTTCCTGCTCCTCATGCAATCTTCTTGTCTGCCAGGTGCCGAGGATCAGAAGATGAACGATGAGTTGGAGTATCAGTACCAGCAGAGTATAGACAGCTCCATGTCTGGACGGAACCGGCGGCACTGCGGTCTGGGCTTCAACGAGGTACGAGATGTCTGTTACATGGAACATAGTCCTCCTCCCTTGAAATTTTAGTTTTAGGTGGTAACACGTACAGAGAGACCTTCCCCCCCCCCCCCCCCTCCCCCATCTCAGGGATAAAAGCAGAAGACCGGGTGTAGGTGTGCAGTGCAGGTCCGGAGGTGCACCTACCTGGAGTAGCTTTGGAGATCCGGCAGATATGGTGGAATTCGAGGCAAAGCACCCAACACATCTAGGCAAGTCCCTCCCCTCACACATTCCTATTGGCCGGATTACTTTGATGCCTCGTTTGTGCTGGAGACTCGCTCAGTCACTAGTCATGGATAATGCGGGTGGAGCGACTTCCTCCTGTAGGTTGTGCTATATATTAGCTCACAAAAGTAAGTACACCCCTCAGTGACATTTTTGTAAATCTTTTCTTCTATCTTTTCATGTGACAACACTGAAGAAATGACACTTGTCTACAATGTAAAGTAGTGAGTGTACAGCTTGTATAACAGTGTAAATTTACTGTCCCCTCAAAATAACTCAACACACAGCTATTAATGTCTAAACCGCTGGCAACAAAAGTCAGTACACCCCTAAGTGAAAATCTCCAAATTGGGCCCAAAGTATCAATATTCTGTGTGGCCTCCATTATTTTCCAGCACTGCCTTAAAGTAGTTGTTAACCCACTTCTATTAATCCCATCCTCTCTGCACCATTATAAGAAGTTTCCCTGTGTTCTGTAAAAAAAAAAAAAAAAAAAACTGCACAATTCTACCTATTCATGGTTCCCTCAATGATCTGTAGCCCCCCAGTGCCGGCAGCACTCATGCAGCCCCAGACCATGACACTCCCACCACCATGCTTGACTGTAGACAAGACACACTTGTCTTTGTCCTCCTCACCTGGTTGCCCCCACACACGCTTGTCACCATCTGAACCAAATACGTTTATCTTGGTCTCATCAGACCACAGGACATGGTTCCAGTAATCCATGTCCTTAGTCTGCTTGTCTTCAGCAAACTGTTTGCGGACTTTCTTGTACATCATCTTTAGAAGAGGCTTCCTTCTGGGATGACAGCCATGCAGACCAATTTGATGCAGTGTGCGGCGTATGGTCTGAGCACTGACAGGCTGACCCCCCACCCCTACAACCTCTGCAGCAATGCTGGCAGCACTCATACGTCTATTTCCCAAAGACAACCTCTGGATATGACGCTGAGCACGTGACCTCAACTTCTTTGGTGGACCATGGTGAGGCCTGTTCTGAGGGGAACCTGTCCTGTTATACCGCTGTATGGTCTTGGCCACCGTGCTGCAGCTCAGTTTCAGGGTCTTGGCCATCTTCTTATAGCCTAGGCCATCTTTATGTAGAGTAACAATTCTTTTTTTCAGATCCTCAGAGAGTTCTTTGCCATGTGGTGCCATGTTGAACTTCCAGTGACCAGTATGAGAGAGTGAGAGCGATAACACCAAATTTAACACACCTGCTCCCCATTCACACCTGAGACCTTGTAACACTAACGAGTCACATGACACCGGGGAGGGAAAATGGCTAATTGGGCCCAATTTGGAGATTTTCACTTAGGGGTGTACTGACTTTTGTTGCCAGCGGTTTAGACATTAATGGCTGTGTGTTGAGTTATTTTGAGGGGACAGCAAATTTACACTGTTATACAAGCTGTACACTCACTACTTTACATTGTAGACAAGTGTCATTTCTTCAGTGTTGTCACATGAAAAGATAGAAGAAAAGATTTACACAAATGTCACTGAGGGGTGTACTTACTTTGTGAGATACTGTATATTATATTTGGACACCGGGTGCTCCTTCCTTCATATTTTCATTTTTTTTTTTTTTTTTTTACAATGGACAGCCTTACATAGTTCATCTGAGTGAAAAAGACACACAAGTCCATCCAGTTCATGGACCAAAACTATATACATACATACATACATACATACATACATACATACATACATACATACATACATACATACATACATACATACATACATATTCCTATAAGCACAGTTGATCCAGAGGAAGGCAGAAATAGGCCAATTGGAATGTGCAGTATGTAAGGAGGGGCAGCAATGAGAGAATGTCCGTGATAGGCTGTACACTGACAGTTGGGAAATGGAGTGTTCAGCCTATCACAGGCGAGGAGGAGGCGTGGCTTTTGAAAGCTGGAATAGCCTCCGAAGGAATTATCACACGCCGTCTGCCTGCATGACACGCTGATCATGCAGACAGATGGCGGTGACTCGAGTATAAGTCGAGGGGGGCACTTTCAGCCCAAAAAAAGGCTGAAAATTTTGACTTATACTTGAGTATATACAGTAGATAGAGATGACCCTAGGGAATAAAATGGAGGTTGTTGCAATTTTTATGCCACATGGTATTTCTGCAGCAATTTTTCAAATGCAATTTTTTTGGGGGGGAAACACTTTCATGAATATTTACCCCACTTTTTTGTATAATATGAAAGATGTTACGTGGAGTAAATTGATACCTAACATGTCACACTTGTGGAATGGCATCAAACTTCGGTACTTAAAAAATCTCCATAAGCGATGCTTTAAATTTTTTGTTGCATGTTTAGAGTTAAGCAGGAGGTCTAGTGCTAGAATTATTGCTCTCGTTCGTACGGTTGCGGCGATACCTCACGAGTGGTTTGTACGCCGTTTACGCATGCAGGCGCGACCTACGTATGCGCTCGCCTCTGAGTGCGAGTACAAAGGAATGGCGGTGCTTAAAAATGTATTTTTACAGTTTCCCTTTTTCATTTTTTTTTTGATCATTTTTATTCCTATTACATGGAGTGTAAACATTATAATAGGAATAGGGCATGACAGGTCCTCTTTACAGAGATCTGGGGGGGGTCTGTAAGTCCTCACATCTCTCTATACTGGAAAGCCTGAGATAAAAAATAAATAAATCGATCTCAGACTTTTCAGCTAAAAAAGACAGCAATGTTTACATCTGCTGTCGCCGGAAGTGATGTCATAACCTTGCTTCCGGCCTCCAAGGGTCATAGAGAAGGCTGGGGACCATGTGGTCCATGGCCAGCTCTATGGCAAACTGGCAAATTCATACTTCGGCTCCCCCCGATCACACGAGCGAGTCCAAAGAAGCACCGGGGGGGGGGGGGGGGGCCCTTTAACGTCCCACAACGTCCCCATCCACCATCAAGTGGCTATACAGCCACTATGATGGGTTTTAAATTGCAGGGAATCACCTGCTGAAAAAAAAGATCATCCCAATATCTCCACTTCAAATCCACGACGTCGTAAGAGGTCAACCAAGGAGAAGTGGTCAAAATAAAAATGTTATACTTGCCGCCTCTGTGATGGTTTTGCACAGAGCAGCCCTGATCCTCCTAGACACAAGTCAATGTAGTTCAACCAATTAAATAAATATATATATATATATATATATATATATATATATATATATATATATATATATATATATATATATATATATATATATATATATATATATATATATATTTTTTTTTTATATATTATAGTACAATCCCATATTTATGCCACACAGTATTTTGCGCAGCAATTTTTCAAATGCAATTTTGAAAAAATACAATCCTTCACCCACAGTTGATCCAGAGGAAGGCGAAAGCAGAAGGAAACGGTCCATGCCGGAAGTTTACCATAGAGAATCCAGCGGGCCTCATGGCCCCCAGACGTCTCTGTGATTGTTGGGAGGCCGGGCATGATGTTATGACGTCACGCCTGCCCTCTGCAATTGAAAAAAATGCCCTTGCCTCGGCTGGGACGCCAGGATCGAGGGTTTTTTTTTTTAATTCTTATTTTTCTTCCGTCACGGGACACAGAGCCACAGTATTTACTGATGGGTTATATAGGCACCACTAGGTGATGGACACTGGCACACCCTAGACAGGAAGTTTAGCCCCTTGTATAACCCCTCCCCTTACTTTTTTTTTTTTGGGCTAAATTTAATGTGTGTTTTATTTATTTTTTTTTATAAACTCGTTTGAAAAATTACTGCACAAATACAGAGAAAGAGATAGAGAGATAGATATAGATAGATATATATATATATATATATATATATATATATATATATATATATATATATCTCTATCTATTTTGATTGTATGTGTATACATGTGTTTGGGGGTTCTGAGTAATTTCCTCTTCTCATGAGGGAATAAATTCAGTTCCTCTAATCTTTCCTCATAGGTGATCTCCTCCATGCCTCTTATCAGTTTTGTTGCTCTTCGCTGCACTTCCCTAATTATTATTGGGTCCCTCAGCCCCGCTCTTGGCTCCGCCTTTTCTCTGTCTGCCCCAATAGCATGCGTTTGCTATGGGGGCAGATGTGCGGGCTCACTGCCCGTGTCCATAGACACACACAGCATGGCTCAGCCCTGCCCCCAGTCCTTCCTCACAGGATTTGATTGACAGCAGCAGGAGCCAACGGCTGCCTATGAGGAGAGAGCAGTGATGGTGCTCTCAGGCACAGCGCTGGATTATGAGGAGCCAGGCAAGTATTGGGGGAGGGGGGGGGCTGGGAGTATCTGAATACACGCCCCTCACTTGGGGTATGCATTGATACATCCCATGAGGCCTAACTGTGTGTTCATCTGTTCACCCGGAGTTCAGCTTTAAATCTTCTTCAGGAAATTGTCCAATAAGATTGCATTGTATGTGGACAGGTGGGGATTCTCACCTCTCGGTTTGTTTGTTTTTTTTTTTAATCTTGTTTTTTTTTTTTTTTTTTTTTTTTTTTTTTTTTTTAGCCGAGCAGTTCAGAGGAGAAGCCGCCTCTTCCTCCTCCTCCCCCACCCGAAGAGGCCCCCAGAGCAGACAGACACTCCGATAAAAGTAGCAAAGAAACCCATAAAGACCGAGATAAAAAGACAAGACAAGGACAAGACCGCGGACAAAGCGCCCAGCGACAAGGACGGCGCCTCCCAGCGCAAAACTAGCAAGTCCAACTACAAAATGCAGTTTGTAAAATCCAGCAGCTCCTAATCTGCCTGTGAGGGGGGCGCCCGGATCTCAGGTGGGTCAGAGGTAATCGCAACACCCCTCCCCCGCCCTCTTCCCACCTGTCATCCCGTTGTGGGCGGAGCTGTATACCATCCAATGTGCGCATCCCTCATGTCAAGTTCCCCCAGTACTTTATCAGGATTACCTTGGTAACTGCTCTGCTCTTACATGGAAATCCTGAGAACAGACCTGCTGAGAGGAGGAGGTGTGCCTGCTGTGGACTCGCACTGATCAGATGAACTGCCGCCATTTTTTTTTCTTGTCATTTTAAATTTAATTTAGGAAATGGGTGTGACGTGCCCCCCGGCAGTCGAAGGGTTAATCCTGTTTTTAGCTGACAGAATATCTTCCTTTTTATAGGTCTGGCTGTTCACAATCCGCCCCGAATTCTCTTTATTTTGTTGAATAAACGTGGAGCTTTGTCTTGTTTATGACGTTTGATGTGTTATCTGCTCTGTGATGTCCGCCCCACTAATCCCGCCTACTGAACCTTAAGCACTGCCCTGTCTCCTGCAACCTTAAACCCTCCCCTGTTGGTGATCCTACCCACCTGCCTTAGATCCCTCCTGAACCCTCCCCTGCTTCAGATCCCACCTCCCCTCCTGAGCCCTCCCCTGCTTCAGATCCCACCTCCCCTCCTAAACCCTCCCCTGCCTCAGATCCCGCCTCCCCCCTCCTGAGCCCTCTCCTGCCTCCAGATCCCGCCTCCCCCCTCCTGAGCCCTCTCCTGCCTCCAGATCCCGCTTCCCCCCCCCTCCTGAGCCCTCTCCTGCCTCAGATCCCGCTTCCCCCCCCTCCTGAGCCCTCTCCTGCCTCAGATCCCGCTTCCCCCCCCTCCTGAGCCCTCCCCTGCCTCAGATCCCGCCTCCCTCCTGATCCCTCCCCTGCCTCAGATCCCACCTCCCTTCCTGATCCCTCTCCTGCCTCCAGATCCCGCCTCCCCCCTCCTGAGCCCTCTCCTGCCTCCAGATCCCGCCTCCCCCCTCCTGAGCCCTCTCCTGCCTCCAGATCCCGCCTCCCCCCTCCTGAGCCCTCTCCTGCCTCAGATTCCGCCTCCCCTCCTAAACCCTCTCCTGCCTCAGATCCCGCCTCCCCTCCTAAACCCTCCCCTGCTTCAGATCCCGCCCTCCCCTGCCTCAGATCCCACCTCCCCCCTCCTGAGCCCTCTCCTGCCTCAGATCCCGCTTCCCCCCCTCCTGAGCCCTCTCCTGCCTCAGATCCCGCTTCCCCCCCTCCTGAGCCCTCTCCTGCCTCAGATCCCGCTTCCCCCCCCTCCTGAGCCCTCTCCTGCCTCAGATCCCGCTTCCCCCTCTCCTGCCTCAGATCCCGCTCCCCCCCCTCCTGAGCCCTCCCCTGCCTCAGATCCCGCCTCCCTCCTGATCCCTCCCCTGCCTCAGATCCCGCCTCCCTTCCTGATCCCTCCCCTGCCTCAGATCCCTCCTGAGCCCTCTCCTGCCTCAGATCCCGCTTCCCCCCCTCCTGAGCCCTCTCCTGCCTCAGATCCCGCTTCCCCCCCTCCTGAGCCCTCTCCTGCCTCAGATCCCGCTTCCCCCCCTCCTGAGCCCTCTCCTGCCTCAGATCCCGCTTCCCCCCCCT
This sequence comes from Aquarana catesbeiana, assembly GCF_042186555.1. Classification (NCBI taxonomy): domain Eukaryota; kingdom Metazoa; phylum Chordata; class Amphibia; order Anura; family Ranidae; genus Aquarana; species Aquarana catesbeiana. Next base: position 4,000,032 of record NC_133334.1, on the reverse strand, counting down.
CCTGAGCCCTCCCCTGCCTCAGATCCCGCCTCCCTCCTGATCCCTCCCCTGCCTCAGATCCCGCCTCCCTTCCTGATCCCTCCCCTGCCTCAGATCCCTCCTGAGCCCTCTCCTGCCTCAGATCCCGCCTCCCCTCCTAAACCCTCCCCTGCTTCAGATCCCGCCTTCCCCTCCTGAGCCCTCTCCTGCCTCAGATCCCTCCTGAGCCCTCTCCTGCCTCAGATCCCTCCTGAGCCCTCTCCTGCCTCAGATCCCGCCTCCCCCCTCCTGAGCCCTCTCCTGTCTCAGATCCCTCCCCCCTCCTGAGCCCTCTCCTGTCTCAGATCCCGCCTCCCTCCTGAGCCCTCTCCTGCCTCAGATCCCGCCTCCCCTCCTAAACCCTCCCCTGCTTCAGATCCCGCCTCCCTCCTGAGCCCTCTCCTGCCTCAGATCCCGCCTCCCTCCTGATTCCTCCCCTGCCTCAGATCCCGCCGTCCCTTCCTGATCCCTCCCCTGCCTCAGATCCCTCCCCTGCCTCAGATCCCTCCAGAGCCCTCTCCTGTCTCAGATCCCGCCTCCCTCCTGAGCCCTCCCCCGCCTCAGATCCCGCCGCCCTCCTGAGCCCTCTCCTGCCTCAGATCCCGCCTCCCTCCTGATCCCTCCCCTGCCTCAGATCCCGCCTCCCTTCCTGATCCCTCCCCTGCCTCAGATCCCTCCAGAGCCCTCTCCTGTCTCAGATCCCGCCTCCCTCCTGAGCCCTCCCCCGCCTCAGATCCCGCCTCCCTCCTGAGCCCTCCCCCGCCTCAGATCCCGCCGCCCTCCTGAGCCCTCCCCCGCCTCAGATCCCGCCGCCCTCCTGAGCCCTCCCCCGCCTCAGATCCCGCCGCCCTCCCCCGCCTCATATCCCGCCTCCCTCCTGAGCCCTCCCCCGCCTCATATCCCGCCTCCCTCCTGAGCCCTCCCCTGCCTCAGATCCCGCCTCCCTCCTGAGCCCTCCCCTGCCTCAGATCCCGCCTCCCTCCTGAGCCCTCTCCTGCCTCAGATCCCGCCTCCCTCCTGAGCCCTCCCCTGCTTCAGATCACTCTCCCGCCTCCCTCCTGAGCCCTCTCCTGCCTCAGATCTCGCCTCCCTCCTGAGCCCTCCCCTGCCTCAGATCCCGCCTCCCTCCTGAGCCCTCCCCTGCCTCAGATCCCGCCTCCCTCCTGAGCCCTCTCCTGTCTCATATCCCGCCTCCCTCCTGAGCCCTCTCCTGTCTCAGATCCCGCCTCCCTCCTGAGCCCTCCCCTGCCTCAGATCCCGCCTCCCTCCTGAGCCCTCCCCTGCCTCAGATCCCGCCTCCCTCCTGAGCCCTCCCCTGCCTCAGATCCCGCCTCCCTCCTGAGCCCTCTCCTGCCTCAGATCCCGCCTCCCTCCTGATCCCTCCCCTGCTTCAGATCACTCTCCTGCCTCAGATCCCGCCTCCCTCCTGAGCCCTCTCCTGTCTCATATCCCGCCTCCCTCCTGAGCCCTCTCCTGCCTCAGATCCCGCCTCCCTCCTGAGCCCTCTCCTGTCTCATATCCCGCCTCCCTCCTGAGCCCTCTCCTGCCTCAGATCTCGCCTCCCTCCTGCCTCAGATCCCGCCTCCCTCCTGATCCCTCCCCTGCTTCAGATCACTCTCCTGCCTCAGATCCCGCCTCCCTCCTGAGCCCTCTCCTGTCTCATATCCCGCCTCCCTCCTGAGCCCTCTCCTGCCTCAGATCTCGCCTCCCTCCTGCCTCAGATCCCGCCTCCCTCCTGAGCCCTCCCCTGCCTCAGATTCCGCCTCCCTCCTGAGCCCTCCCCTGCCTCAGATCCCGCCTCCCTCCTGAGCCCTCCCCTGCCTCAGATCCCGCCTCCCTCCTGAGCCCTCTCCTGTCTCATATCCCGCCTCCCTCCTGAGCCCTCTCCTGCCTCAGATCTCGCCTCCCTCCTGCCTCAGATCCCGCCTCTCTCCTGAGCCCTCCCCTGCCTCAGATCCCGCCTCCCTCCTGAGCCCTCTCCTGTCTCATATCCCGCCTCCCTCCTGATCCCTCCCCTGCTTCAGATCACTCCCCTGCCTCAGATCCCGCCTCCCTCCTGAGCCCTCTCCTGCCTCAGATCCCGCCTCCCTCCTGATCCCTCCCCTGCTTCAGATCACTCCCCTGCCTCAGATCCCGCCTCCCTCCTGAGCCCTCTCCTGCCTCAGATCCCGCCTCCCTCCTGATCCCTCCCCTGCTTCAGATCACTCCCCTGCCTCAGATCCCGCCTCCCTCCTGAGCCCTCTCCTGCCTCAGATCTCGCCTCCCTCCTGCCTCAGATCCCACTTCCCCTCCTGATCCCACCTCCCCCTCCTGAGCCCTCCCCTGCCTCAGATCCCGCCTCCCTCCTGAGCCCTCTCCTGTCTCAGATCCCGCCTCCCTCCTGAGCCCTCTCCTGTCTCAGATCCCGCCTCCCTCCTGAGGCCTCTCCTGCTTCAGATCCCGCCTTCCCCTTCTGAGCCCTCCCCTGCCTCAGATCCCACCTCCCTTCCTGATCCCTCCCCTGCCTCAGATCCCACCTCCCTTCCTGATCCCTCCCCTGCCTCAGATCCCACCTCCCTTCCTGACCCCTCCCCTGCCTCAGATCCCTCCAGAGCCCTCTCCTGTCTTAGATCCCGCCTCCCTCCTGAGCCCTCCCCCGCCTCAGATCCCGCCTCCCTCCTGAGCCCTCCCCCGCCTCAGATCCCGCCTCCCTCCTGAGCCCTCTCCCGCCTCAGATCCCGCCTCCCTCCTGAGCCCTCCCCTGCTTCAGATCACTCCCCTGCCTCAGATCCCGCCTCCCTCCTGAGCCCTCTCTTGCCTCAGATCCCGCCTCCCTCCTGCCTCAGATCCTGCCTCCCTCCTGAGCTCTCTCCTGCCTCAGATCCCGCCTCCCTCCTGCCTCAGATCCCGCCTCCCTCCTGAGCCCTCCCCTGCCTCAGATCCCGCCTCCCTCCTGAGCCCTCTCCTGTCTCAGATCCCGCCTCCCTCCTGAGTCCTCTCCTGCCTCAGATCCCGCCTCCCTCCTGAGCCCTCTCCTGCCTCAGATCTCACCTCCCTCCTGCCTCAGATCCCGCCTCCCTCCTGCCTCAGATCCCGCCTCCCTCCTGAGCCCTCCCCTGCCTCAGATCCCGCCTCCCTCCTGAGCCCTCTCCTGCCTTAGATCTCACCTCCCTCCTGCCTCAGATCCCACTTCCCCTCCTGATCCCACCTCCCCCTCCTGAGCCCTCCCCTGCTTCAGATCCCCCAGCCTCAGATTCCCCACCTCTCTCGTAATCCTACCACACCTATTTTCTCACCTAAGTTCCTTCCCCTACCTGCAATCCTACCTGAGCTTTCTTCTGCCTATGACCGCACAAAAGTACCTCCTCCTCAAATCTATTGGCTTACACACCAGCCACTCCCACTGCATTTGGTTTGAGCACTTGTGTGCTCTTATAATTCTGCAACAAACAGGTTTCAGGAAATGATGCAGAAAAATGATGTCCTGACTCTGGAAGGGAATAATTGTTCTGGGATCTCCTTTCAGTCCAACTACAGCTCTTCTTCTTCTCTTTTTCAATAGCGGGAGATTACATTGTCAGGTGTTTATTGTGTCTTCATTGAGGAGTTCCTCTTTGTGACACCAATACAAGAAATGAGGGGGAGCAGTTGTCACCAGGACAGAAAGACACAGATAATACAACGTAATTCCCCCGCTGTTGGCTCCCCGGTGGGGGGGGGGGACCCGAATGGGGGACCCCCGCTGTTGGCCCCCGTTGGCAGAATGGGGACCCCTGCTGTTGGCTCCCGGGGGCGGAATGCAGGCCTATTGCTGGCATCGATGTTTGTAGTTAAAGTGGAAGTAAACCCTTCTATCGTTTTCAGCCAAGGAAGCCGCCATCGCAGCCATTGGATGGTTTGACAGTTTGGTTGAGAGCGCAACCAATGTGAGTGTTACATTTCCGACACGTGCCAGAAAGGCCATTGTTTTATGGATGGGTTTACTTCTGCTTTAAGAGAGGATGAAAATGACAGAACCTTAAAGTGTTACTAAACCCACAACAGTAAAATCAGTGAGTATCTGCAGTAAAGCATGCTTGTTATACCCACTGTGGAACCTAAGGGGTTAATCCTCTGCATTGTGAATGAATGATTTGTAAAGCCCTGCAAATGCGAACCGAATTGCTTCTGTGTTGTCGGCTTCTTAGAGTTTTTTCCTGAAGGCCAGATGGTTTTCTTCCACGCAAATGTGTAAAACTGTGTGATCCGGTCTTCTCTGATCCTCCCCTTCCACTGTCCGCAATCCATCCCCTGATAAGACAGAGCCCTTGGAGGCAATCTGCACATGCTCAGTTTGGTGTGTATTGCTAGAGTGTTTTTTTTTTTTTTTTTTTTTTCCTTGGGAGGGTGTATGTGATCAGCACAGGGCCAATCGGCATTGTCCAGACAGAGGGTCAGGGGTCCTGCAGCCTCATAGGACAGAGGAGAATGAAAACTCCAGACAATGATAGAAGTCACAAGACTGCTATATACTGCTGATGAGAAAAGGTATTTATCAGTTTATATTTACTTAACTAATTGTATTTCCATGTTCTGTGTACTGTGGGAGATCAGATGTAGTGAGTGCAGAGTCCTGGGGAGGGCAGATGTAGGGAGAGCAGATATAGTGGGTGCAGGGCTCCTGGGGAGGGCAGATCTAGTGGGTGCAGGGCTCGCGGGGAGGGCAGATGTAGTGAGTGCAGGGCTCCCGGGGAGGGCTGATCTAGTGGGTGCCGGGCTCGCGGGGAAGGCAGATCTAGTGAGTGCAGGGCTCCCGGGGAGGGCAGATATAGTGGGTGCAGGGCTCCCGGGGAGGGCAGATCTAGTGGGTGCAGGGCTCGCGGGAGGGCAGATCTAGTGAGTGCAGGGCTCCCGGGGAGGGCAGATCTAGTGGGTGCAGGGCTCCCGGGGAGGGCAGATCTAGTGGGTGCAGGGCTCCCGGGGAGGGCAGATCTAGTGGGTGCAGGGCTCCCGGGGAGGGCAGATCTAGTGGGTGCAGGGCTCCCGGGGAGGGCAGATCTAGTGGGTGCAGGGCTCCCGGGGAGGGCAGATCTAGTGGGTGCAGGGCTCGCGGGGAGGGCAGATGTAGTGAGTGCAGGGCTCGCGGGGAAGGCAGATCTAGTGAGTGCAGGGCTCCCGGGGAGGGCAGATCTAGTGGGTGCAGGGCTCGCGGGGAGGGCAGATCTAGTGAGTGCAGGGCTCCCGGGGAGGGCAGATCTAGTGGGTGCACGGCTCGCGGGGAGGGCAGATCTAGTGAGTGCAGGGCTCCCGGGGAGGGCAGATCTAGTGAGTGCAGGGCTCCCGGGGAGGGCAGATCTAGTGGGTGCAGGGCTCCCGGGGAGGGCAGATCTAGTGGGTGCAGGGCTCCCGGGGAGGGCAGATCTAGTGGGTGCAGGGCTCCCGGGGAGGGCAGATCTAGTGGGTGCAGGGCTCCCGGGGAGGGCAGATCTAGTGGGTGCAGGGCTCGCGGGGAGGGCAGATCTAGTGAGTGCAGGGCTCCCGGGGAGGGCAGATCTAGTGAGTGCAGGGCTCCCGGGGAGGGCAGATCTAGTGGGTGCAGGGCTCCCGGGGAGGGCAGATCTAGTGGGTGCAGGGCTCCCGGGGAGGGCAGATCTAGTGGGTGCAGGGCTCCCGGGGAGGGCAGATCTAGTGAGTGCAGGGCTCCCGGGGAGGGCAGATCTAGTGAGTGCAGGGCTCCCGGGGAGGGCAGATCTAGTGGGTGCAGGGCTCCCGGGGAGGGCAGATCTAGTGGGTGCAGGGCTCCCGGGGAGGGCAGATCTAGTGGGTGCAGGGCTCCCGGGGAGGGCAGATCTAGTGGGTGCAGGGCTCCCGGGGAGGGCAGATCTAGTGGGTGCAGGGCTCCCGGGGAGGGCAGATGCAGTGGGTGCAGGGCTCCCGGGGAGGGCAGATGTAGTGGGTGCAGGGCTCCCGGGGAGGGCAGATGTAGTGGGTGCAGGGCTTGCGGGGAGAGTAACACCTTAACAAACAAGTCAGCAATGACAGATCCTATTTTCTTACTGTGACAGGTTAATTGTAAAGGGACCCTGTTGCCAGTTTTAATTTATAAATCGGCGATTGGGGCTGCACGGGCAAAGCTAAAGACTCAAAGCAGAACTCCAGCCAAAAAAGAAAATCAGATCGGTTTAGCTTTTATTTTATTCTTTTTTTTTTTTTTTTTTTTTTTTGAAGAACATCCGATTTGCCCCCGCAGCTACTCCGGGCAGAATACTAACGGGTCTATTTGTAGGACAAATATCACCAGCCTTCGCCCAGCCATCACAAATTCTACCCGTATTTTTGCTTAATGTGGTGTTTTCCACCCCATCTAGTGGCTATAATGGTGTTTTTCCTGAAATACGTCAATTAAGGAAAATGCTGCATTATGGGCACTAGATGGAGCTGTTCATAGGGCTCTGTGCTGTCGGCAATCTTACCGTGACTCTTCAGTCTGCTGGTGAATGGGTTAGGTGAGAGTTAGAGGGGAGTTTGTGACAGGCATAAGTTTAAGGGGACCATTCACATAAATATATACACACACCCATACATGCAACAAGGATCTTGGTCTGGTTACATCACTGCTCCCCTTTGTCAGCTAGCGGCAGCTGCAGGGATTAGAAGGGAGCGTCACCAGTGACTGAGCCAGTCTGTTCAGGTGATCTCCCGTGTCAGCCGCTGGGGATAGGAGGGAGTGTTGCCAATGACTGAGCCAGTCTGGTCAGGAGATCTCCAGTGTCAGCAGCAGCTGCAGGGGAGAGGAGGGAATGTCGCCAGTGACTGAGCTGGTCTATTCACATAATCTCCCGCGGCAGCTGCAGGGATGAGGAGAAAGTGTGGCCAATGACTGAGCCGGTCTGTCCACGTGATCTCCCCTGTGTCAGCCAGGGGCTGCTGCAGGGGGGAGAGGGAGTGCCAACAATGGATGGGCCATAAGAGCTTATGGGGGACATCACCGCTCTCAGGCATTACCAGCTGATGTCACTCCCTCCTTTCCCCTGCAGCTGCCACTGACTGACATAGGGGAGGCAGACCACATGAGTGGGCTGAGAATGGGTAAGTATACAGTAATACCTTGGATTACGAGCATAATTCGTTCCAGAAGAATGCTTGTAATCCAAAGCACTCGTATATCAATGCAAGTTTCCCCATAAGAAATAACGGAAACTCAAATAATTTGTTCCACAACCACTACTGGTGTATGCAGTACTGTATGTGGCCAGAGGTGCGGGGGCGCTGGTGTATGCAGTACTGTATGTGGCCAGAGGTGCGGAGGCGCTGGTGTATGCAGTACTGTATGTGGCCAGAGGTGCGGGGGCGCTGGTGTATGCAGTACTGTATGGCCAGAGGTGCGGGGGCGCTGGTGTATGCAGTACTGTATGTGGCATGAGGTGCGGAGGTGCTGGTGTATGCAGTACTGTATGTGGCCAGAGGGATGGAGGCGCTGGTGTATGCAGTACTGTATGTGGCCAGAGGGATGGAGGTGCTGGTGTATGCAGTACTGTATGTGGCCAGAGGTGCGGGAGCACTGGTGTATGCACTACTGTATGTGGCCAGAGGGACGGGGGGGCGCTGGTGTATGCAGTACTGTATGTGGCCAGAGGTGCGGGGGGTGCTGGTGTATGCAGTAGTGTATGTGGCCAGAGGTGCGGGGGCATCGGTGTATGCAGTACTGTATGTGGCCAGAGGTGCAGGGGGCATCGGTGTATGCACTACTGTATGTGGCCAGAGGTGCAGGGGCGCCGGTGTATGCACTACTGTATGTGGCCAGAGGGACGGGGGGCACTGGTGTATGCAATACTGTATGTGGCCAGAGGGACAGGGGCGCCAGTGTATGCAGTACTGTATGCGTCCAGTAGGACGGGGGGCGCTGGTGTATGTGGTACTGTATGTGGCCAGAGGTGCGGGGGCTCCGGTGTATGCAGTACTGTATGCGTCCAGAGGGATGGGGGTGCTGGTGTATGCAGTACTGTATGTGTCCAGAGGTGCGGGGGCACCGGTGTATGCAGTACTGTATGCGTTCAGAGGGATGGGGGCGCCGGTGTATGCAGTACTGGCCAGAGGTGCGGGGTGGGTGCCAGTGTATGCAGTACTGTATGTAGCCAGAGGTGCAGTGGCGCTGGTGTATGCAGTACTGTATGTGGCCAGAGGTGCAGTGGCGCTGGTGTATGCAGTACTGTATGTGGCCAGAGGTGCGGTGGCGCTGGTGTATGCAGTACTGTATGTGGCCAGAGGTGCGGTGGCGCCGGTGTATGCAGTACTGTATGTAGCCAGAGGTGCAGTGGTGCTGGTGTATGCAGTAGTGTATGTGGCCAGAGGTGCAGTGGCGCTGGTGTATGCAGTACTGTATGTGGCCAGAGGTGCGGGGGCGCCGGTGTATGCAGTACTGTATGCGTCCAGAGGGACAGGGCGCTGGTGTATTCAATACTGTATGCGTCCAGAGGTGCAGGGGCGCTGGTGTATGCAGTAGTGTGTGGCCAGAGGGACGGGGGCGCTGGTGTATGCAGTACTGTATGTGGCCAGAGGGACGGGGGCGCCAGTGTATGCAGTACTGTATGCGTCCAGAGGGATGGGGGCGCTGGTGTATGCAGTACTGTATGCATCCAGAGGTGCGGGGGCACTGGTGTATGCAGTACTGTATGTGTCCAGAGGGATGGGGGCGCTGGTGTATGCAGTACTGTATGCGTCCAGAGGCGCTGGTGTATGCAGTACTGTATGTGTCCAGAGGTGCGGGGGGCGCTGGTGTATGTAGTACTGTATGTGGCCAGAGGTGCGGGGGGCGCTGGTGTATGTAGTACTGTATGTGGCCAGAGGTGCGGGGGGCGCTGGTGTATGTAGTACTGTATGTGGCCAGAGGTGCGGGGGGCGCTGGTGTATGTAGTACTGTATGTGGCCAGAGGTGCGGGGGGCGCTGATGTTTGCAGTACTGTATGTGGCCAGAGGTGCGGGGGCTCCCAGTGTTTTCTGGAGAACTCGGAGATACTCGGGAACGGTTGACACTTTCGGGTGCTCCGACACACGTTACGTTCGCCTCACCCAGCTGTGAGTGTCTCCGTGAGTGTCTCCGAGTTCTCCACGAAGTGCTGTGAGCCACCAGCGCCCCCCGGACCTCTGGCCACATGCAGTACTGCATACACCAGCGGCTTCACTACATGGATTGTACGGCTCGTATATCAAGTCAAAAAAAAAGTTCTCGTCTTTGAAAACTCTTGTATACCGCGTTACTTGTAATCCATTACTGTATACATCTTTCTTGCACAGGTGTGGGGGGGGGGGGGGGAGTTGGGGACATTTTAATTCTCCTTTTAACACTGCCAAGCAACAATGGAGGCGGCCGCTGCCGGCCTTTAAAATGCCAATTGCCTGGCTGCTGTTTTTTTTTTATACTGCCCTGGAACAATTTGGCTTTCAATGTTCGGGATCCTCCATCTTTGTTCCGGGTCAGTGGTGACGGGTTCTCTTCAATCACTTAATATGAGCTGCGCCTCGCTTGGTGGTGTGCGGTTCAGGTAAACACGGCGCCCCCCCCCCCCCCCCCCCCCCCCCCGCACTCCTTATCCGGCGTCGTCCTCCCCGATATCAAACCTTTATTTCCTCTTTACATCTTGTTTTCTGCCAGCTGCTGCCTACCTGGCTGATTATATCACACAGAATCCCTCAACAGGCCGGATTAAAAATGCCCTTTACAATCTCTTCCCCGAACTGCAGGAATAAGTGAAGAAAGTTTCTGCGGAAAGTTCATCTCAGTCGATTTGGTTCAGCAACACTCTGCGCCTTTTTTTTATTTTTTTTTTCTTCCCAGATAATAGAGAGAAAATGCAAAAGGGTCAAAGCCAATCAATATGCCGGTTCAAACAGAATGGCAGCGACTGTGATGTGCGCTTCATTTTCAGTCTGGCTTTGTACTCTGCTACTGTGAAGGCGCCGCTTTCTTCTCCTCCGCTAATAAAAGTCAGCCGGAGCGCCAATGAAATCATTACTATGGATTGAATGTAGAGTGCGTCCGCTCTGCCTTGCCTTTTAAGCAGAACTCCCCTCCCCCGTCATACGTGTTTATCCTCCTGACTGCACACAAATGGCGGGTTAAAGGGGGGCTCTGCTCCGGCGCGATTCATCGGTCAGGTCCGATATCGTCACAGAGATACCAATAATGAGCTCCATTCACAGAACCGCATCGCAGGTGGTACTTGTGCATTTTCCCAAATACAATATGCGATCCTGAAAATGTCAGTTCACTGGCGCTTTATGTGGTATTTACCGTATGAAACAAAAACGCTCAGTAAATATCGCATAAAACACGAGGAAACGTCAATTAATTAAAAAAAAAAAAAAAATGCAAGCATGCACTAAATTTAATGATCATGGCATGCGATATTTAAAGAACCGTCAGCCGCCGCGTCCTTAACAACCGATGAGTCCTCAGCTGTCAGCAAGGCAACCCGCTGACAGCTGAAGTTTAAAAAAAAAAAATACTGGCAATAAAAATTAAGGCGTGGTATCCCCCCCCCCCTCCAATCGGTATGGCATGGATTTTGAATGGAAACCCCACATTTTTTAAAAAAATGGCGTGGGGTCCCCCCCAATTCATACCGGACCCAAAGGGTAAATAAGTAGTGGTCCCAGCATGCAATATTTAAGGAACCAGCAGCCACCGGCATCCATAACAACCACTAAACAACCTGGTTGCTTAGGAGCGGGCAGCCGCCACATCCTTCTCAATCGATGAGATCAGCTGTCAGCGGGGTTCCCCAGATTTCAATCCAATCGAGCATCTGTGGGATGTGCTGGAGAAACATGTCTGATCCATGGAGGCCCCAACCGGTACCCGGGGGGAGGGGGGTCAGAAACCTACAGAGTATTAGGTGGGTGGTCATATCGTATGTCGCATTAGACAGGGTGACAGCGCTCACCCACCGTCACCCTTGTGCAAGCTGTGTTTGCAGCAGGATGTGCCATCTCAGGAGGAGGGGCTTCCAATACCTGCAGTTTTCCCGGGGGGCTTCCAATAAATGCAGCTTTTCCAGGAGGAGGGGCTTCCAATAACCGCAGCTTTCCCAGGAGGAGGGGCTTCCATTAACCGCAGCTTTCCCAGGAGGAGGGGCTTCCATTAACCGCAGCTTTCCCAGGAGGAGGGGCTTCCATTAACCGCAGCTTTCCCAGGAGGAGGGGCTTCCATTAACCGCAGCTTTCCCAGGAGGAGGGGCTTCAATAACCGTAGCTTTCCCAGGAGGAGGGGCTTTCAATACCTGCAGCTTTCCCAGGAGGAGGGGCTTTCAATACCTGCAGCTTTCCCAGGAGGAGGGGCTTTCAATACCTGCAGCTTTCCCAGAAGGAGGGGGCTTTCAAGAGGGGCTTCCAATACCCACAGCTTTCCCAGGGGAGGGGCTTCCAATACCCACAGCTTTCCCAGGGGGAGGGGGCTTCCAATACCCACAGCTTTCCCAGGGGGAGGGGCTTCCAATACCTGCAGCTTTCACAAGGGGAGGGGCTTCAATACTGCAGCTTTATCAGGTGGAGATGCTTCCAATGCCCACAACTTTCCCAGGGGGAGGGGCTTCCAATACCTGCAGCTTTATCAGGGGGCGGTGCTTCCAATACCTGCAGCTTTATCAGGGGGAGGGGCTTACAATACTGCAGCTTTCCCAGGCACTAGCAGACTCGGGCATATGATGCAATCACTGGCATAAGATACAGTGGCAGGGATTTGTAGTTTGTTTAGCAGCCTCCATGTACCATGCAGGGCACTGGATAGTCCCGCCCCACCGCCTGTCTGGTTTCTGGGAAGGTGGGACTGGTAACTATTAATCTCTCCAATAATAAGATTTCATCTCCTTGGCTTATCCGTGCAGAAACCTTACAGGGGAATTCTGGGTGGTGTTATGTTTTGCCTCTATAGGAAACCCAAGTGTGAATTTTACCAAGATGTAAAGTATAAAACGTAAGAACACACCCAAGCCCCGCCCCCTGCACAACAAATAAGTTATTAGGATTTATCTTGCCAGCGTTGTTTTAGGTTGCCAGTTGCCCCAGTGTTAGGATTCTGCCCCTGGTGGACATATTTCAGTATGGGTATCTATTGCTGTGGGTGTCCTGTGTAGGGTGGGGTGGGGCGGCTGGGTGCATGGGCTGTGTCTAGGTGGGTGTGTGGGTTCTGAATGCACGGCCTGTGTCCAGGTGGGTTCTGAATGCACGGCCTGTGTCCAGGTGGGTTCTGAATGCAACGGCCTGTGTCCAGGTGGGTTTGTGGGGCTTTGAATGCATGGCCTGTGTCCAGGTGGGTAGTGGGTTGCGTGGCCTCTGTCCAGGTGGGGTAGTGGGTGCGTGTGTGCCTGTGTCCAGGTGGGTGCGTAGGGTTCTGAATGCACGGCCTGTGTCCAGGTGGGGTAGTGGGTGCGTGGCCTGTGTCCAGGTGGGGTAGTGGGTGCGTGGCCTGTGTCCAGGTGGGTAGTGGGTGCGTGGCCTGTGTCCAGGTGGGGGTAGTTGGGTGCGTGGCCTCTGTCCAGGTGGGGTAGTGGGTGCGTGGCCTCTGTCCAGGTGGAGTAGTGGGTTGCGTGGCCTCTGTCCAGGTGTGTTTGTCGGGTTCTGGGTGCATGGCTTGTGCCTAGGTGGGTACACTGCCTGTGTGCGTGCACCCATCCAGACGTGGGCCAAGCACTCGGTGTGTCTGGGTGTGTAGCACTCTGTCTGTACCTAGTGCATTGCCCGTGTCTGGGTACATCTGTGGTATTTCTGGGTGGATTGGTTGTAAATGAAGGGCAGCTCGGGGGGGGCATTCTGGTGGAATGCAGGTTACAGGTGTGACGTGGCCTGACAGCATTTTGCGCGGTACAATGGCGGCGGACTTCACGCGATCTGCGGATCTGGAACGTTCCAACGATTTGTCACTTTCACAGGTTTTCATGTTTTGTTTTTTCTTTAATTCAACAATTCATTTTATTTTTTTTATACAGATTCAAAAATAAAGACAATCTAATTTGGCAAAAAAAAAACGTCATAGTGGTGATAACGGCAGTTCAAAGTTAGTTAAAAATAGATGAATTCTAAATATATATATTATAGATTATTCTGTCAGGATATAGAAAATAAAATCTGTACCAATTAAAACCAATTTTTTTTTTTTAAATCCAAATTCACTCATCATTGTAAGCTATAAAATTCCAAACAGTTATTAAATATTCCACAATGCACTGCAAACCTCCTCGCCGACGGGGGGCCGCCGACACCGCCATCCAAGAGGAACCTTAATAATGTGACGGTTTTTACACACCACTTCCTGGGACATATTTACAGTTGGCGATTGGAGGGCCGGACTGCCCATAGGGGTCAAGCATCAGCTGCAGCCTCTGTCCCAGCGTCCAATCAGATGCTGGCAGAGGGCAGCTCTATGCTCTAAGGCATCCTATTGGACGTCTCACAGATCAATTATTAGAACTGCTGCCGTCTCCCTCCCTCATCCAGATAGGGGCGCCGGCTACACACCTGGAGCGGGCCCGGTTACCATAGTGACGGCGCACTGTCACTATATGAAGAGAGAGCTGTGCTGCACTACTGGACAGGAAAGTGGTCGACCCTTTTTTTTTTTACAGAGCGCCCCCCACTGGACCACCAAGAAATATAAGGGATGCTCTCCCTGCTGGATTGCTAGGGATTACAAGGGCCCTGACAGAGATGACCCACGATTTCCAGTAGCGCCCCTGTTGGAGGGTGTAGGGTGTAGTCCATGCACAGTGCTACAAAAATCTGCACCAATGCAATGTGATGCTCCTAGAGGCGGCTCCCGGTACCACATGCACTATGCCCCTATGGTTGGTCCTAGTCTGATTTCTGATGTTCTGATTGAATTCAGAATGTGAAGAGGAAACATTCATTCTGCATGTATTCGGTACACAGTGCCCAGGGCGCTGCCACCTACAGTTTAAGGGAGGAAGACTTTAATGGCAAGGCAGCACTGCTGTGTCTGGTGATCATCCGCTGGTTTCCCCATACCATGCAGATGAATATCTACACTCTATTACAGATGACGGTCCAGATTTGAACAATTGAGCATGCGCTGCATGTAGTGTTGTCTGTGGAGAATCATTTATTCCCCCCCCTGCTCATGTGATGGAAGGAGAGGAAGGGTGGAGCAGTTGGAGAAGAGTTAGAGGAAGGGTAGTGTGGGTTGGCAGAGGGAGGAAGGGTGGGGGGGGAGGTAGGTTGGGGAAGGGTGGGGGGGTAGGTTGGGGAAGGGTGGGGGGGAAGGTAGGTTGGGGAAGGGTGGGGGGGGAGGTAGGTTGGGGAAGGGGGGGAGGGAAGGGTGGGGGGAAGGTAGGTTGGGGAAGGGTGGGGGGGGGTAGGTTGGGAAGGGGGGGGAGGAAGGGTGGGGGGAGGTAGGTTGGGGAAGGGTGGGGGGGGGGAGGTAGGTTGGGGGGGGGGGTAGGTTGGGTGGTGGGTAGTGTGGATTGGCAGAGAGTTAGAGGAAGGGTGGAGAAGGGAGGTGGGCGAGGAGGTAAGTTGATGGGGTGGAAGGGTGGAGGGGAGGTTGGGTGGTAGGTTGGTAGGGAATTTATAGAGGAAGGGTGGTGGAGAGGGAGGGAGGTAGGGCGGGGAGGAAGGAAGGGTGGTGGAGAGGGAGGGAGGTAGGGCGGGGAGGAAGGAAGGGTGGTGAGGAAGGAAGGGTGGTGAAGAGGGAGGGAGGTAGGGTGGGGAGGAAGGAAGGGTGGTGGAGAGGGAGGGAGGTAGGGCGGGGAGGAAGGAAGGGTGGTGGAGAGGGAGGGAGGTAGGGCGGGGAGGAAGGAAGGGTGGTGGAGAGGGAGGGTGGTGGAGAGGGAGGGTGGTGGAGAGGGAGGGTTGGGATGTAGGTAGGTAGGCTAGGGAGATGGGGAGGAGGAGGGAAGCATGGCGGGGAGGTAGGGTTGGGGAGGGGGAGGGAGGTAGAGAGATAGGGTGGTGGGGAGGTTGGGTGGTAGGTTGGTAGGGAATTTATAGAGGAAGGGTGGTGGAGAGGGAGGGAGGTAGGGCGGGGAGGAAGGAAGGTGGTGGAGAGGGAGGGAGGTAGGGCGGGGAGGAAGGAAGGGTGGTGAGGAAGGAAGGGTGGTGAAGAGGGGAGGGAGGTAGGGTGGGGAGGAAGGAAGGGTGGTGGAGAGGTGAGGGAGAGTAGGGCGGGGAGGAAGGAAGGGTGGTGGAGAGGGAGGGAGGTTAGGGCGGGGAGGAAGGAAGGGTGGTGGAGAGGGAGGGTGGTGGAGAGGAGGGTTGGGATGTAGGTAGGTAGGCTAGGGAGATGGGGGAGGAGGAGGAAGCATGGCGGGGAGGTAGGGTTGGGGAGGGGGAGGGAGGTAGAGAGATAGGGTGGTGGGAGAGGTAGGGTGGTGGGGAGGTAGGGTTGGGGAGAGGTTAGGATGGTGGGGAGGAGAGGTTGGATGGTGGGGAGGAGAGGTTGGATGGTGGGGAGGTAGGGTTGGGCAGAGGAAGGTTGGGGAGAGGTAGGGTGGTGGGGAGGAGAGGTTGGATGGTGGGGAGGTAGGGTTGGGCAGAGGTAGGGTGGTGGGGAGGAGAGGTAGGATAGGGATAGAGGGGATGGACAGTGGAAGGGGGTAAGTGGAAAGAAATTGGAAAGTAGGCTCCGCCTCCCTCAGGGGAGGGGGGTTGAATAATTTTCTCCCTCTATTTCACATTACTCTGTATCAGTATTGTAATTTCCTGCATCAGAATTAAATCTGGAGGAAAACATTTTAATGTCGGTTATTTCTCAGATCTTTGTAACCCCGATAATGGCAGACTGCTGCCGGTGAGGGATTCCCTCTACTGGGAGTTACATTCGGTGTTTTGGATGAGGAATTCGATGCCATCAGACACCATATCGTCATTCTGTACCTGCTGTGACCACATGGAATGGAGGTCACACAATGTATCCGCACACATTCCTGGTGTATAAAACGCAATGTGCGGTGTGTTCTCCGGGCACAGGCGGGCTCTGTTCAGTACTATGAATACTCTGCACACACGGTATAAAGACATAAAACCCATTAAAACTGGAACTCCAGAACTATAGCGTTATAAATGTGTTAATAACTCTAAAAATAAAGCGTTAATCCTCCTGTGTGGATTTCTATAAAAAAAAACATGATAAAGTCACTGAAAGCTGTGAAATGTCGGCACCCAGAGATAAGAGGGGGGGGGATGGAGGACCCAGTGCAGTGACCAGCCCTGAAGACAGGGGGCGCTCTCTGCTGCAGTCACAGTTCAAATATTGGAGGTCACACCCCCAAGACTCCTGGTTGGGCACTGCTGTCTTGCATCACATTACAGTTAAGGCACTTCAAACTGCAGAAGGACTCGGACCACCATTCTCTGTGTGATGTCACAATGCTGATCGGTGAGACGGATAATCGTTATAAATCGGTAGATGAACCTCAAATTTCAGTTCAGTTTTGCCCCTTGTGGATGTTATCACCCCGACTCTGTGCAGCACTAGGTTTTGGGGGTGGGGCTGATTCATCTGTCATCATTTTTTTTTTTTTTACATGATTGGCTGGTTTGTTGTTGAAATTTTAAAGGGTGTCCTTTGTTCGTAGTGTAGAGAGCTGTGATTGGGCGGAAATGTCTTCACTGTACAAATATAAATAGAGGCCATCTGTGGTGTGCTGCCACAATAAGACAACCAGGCGGAGGCGCTATATCTGAGAACAAAGTTCCAGGAGGATCTGGCGGTGCTCCTTCAGAAGTCTTCTGGGCTCAATTGTCAATCCCAGCGTGTGCTGAGGAAGAGAAATACAGCGAATCAGAAGATAGAAATAATGAGAAGTCTGCAGACAGAACCCCGCATGTAACACACAAAGTACAGGAGACAGGTTTACTGTCAACATCCTGAGAATAATGTGACTTATTAAGCAGTTGTGGACACAGAAATAGCAAAACATATTCTTTTACCCTGTTGTTGCGTGCGTGCCCCCTCCCCCCACAAACATATATACACACTTGCTGGTAGGTCATGGCTGTCAAAATGACAGCAGGGAGTTGCTGTGAAACTACAACAGCTGTAAGAAGAAATAAACAAACCATCTGACAAGGCTTATAAATACTAATCAGACAGAAATAGAAAGATACAAAGTAACATTGTTTACAGTGCCTTAAAAAAGTATTCATACCCCTTGAAATTTCCCACTATTTGTCATGTTACAAAAATGTACAGTCAGGTCCATAAATATTGGGACATGGACACATTTCTAATCTTTTTGGCTCTATACACCACCACAATGGATTTGAAATGAAATGAACAAGATGTGCGTTAACTGCAGACTTTCAGCTTTAATTTGAGGGTATTTACATCCAAATCAGGTGAACGGTGTAGGAATTACAACAGTTTGTATATGTGCCTCCCACTTTTTAAGGGACCAAAAGTAATGGGACAATTGGCTGCTTAGCTGTTCCCATTTACAAGGAGCAGATAAAAGGTCCAGAGTTAATTTCAAGTGTGCTATTTGCATTTGGAATCTGTTGCTGTCAACTCTCAATATGAGATCCAAAGAGCTGTCACTATCAGTGAAGCAAGCCATCATTAAGCTGAAAAAACAAAACAAACCCATCAGAGAGATAGCAAAAACATTAGGTGTGGCCAAATCAACTGTTTGGAACATCCTTAAAAAGAAAGAACGCACCGGTGAGCTCAGCAACACCAAAAGACCCGGAAGACCACGGAAAACTACTGTAGTGGATGACCGAAGAATTCTTTCCCTGGTGAAGAAAACACCCTTCACAACAGTTGGCCAGATGAAGAACGCTCTCCAGGAGGTCGGTGTATGTGTGTCAAGGTCAACAATCAAGAGGAGACTTCACCAGAGTGAATACAGAGGGTTCACCACAAGATGTAAACCATTGGTGAGCCTCAAAAACAGGAAGGGCAGATTAGAGTTTGCCAAACAACATCTAAAAAAGCCTTCACAGTTCTGGAAGAACATCCTATGGACAGATGAGACCAAGATCAACTTGTACCAGAGTGATGGGAAGAGAAGAGTATGGAGAAGGAAAGGAACTGCTCATGATCCAAAGCATACCACCTCATCAGTGAAGCATGGTGGTGGTAGCGTCATGGCGTGGGCATGTATGGCTGCCAATGGAACTGGTTCTCTTGTATTTATTGATGATGTGACTGCTGACAAAAGCAGCAGGATGAATTCTGAAGTGTTTCGGACAATATTATCTGCTCATAATCAGCAAAATGCTTCAGAACTCATTGGACGGAGCTTCACAGTACAGATGGACAATGACCCGAAGCATACTGCGAAAGCAACCAAAGGGTTTTTTAAGGGAAAGAAGTGGAATGTTATGCAATGGCCAATTCAATCACCTGACCTGAATCCGATTGAGCATGCATTTCACTTGCTGAAGACAAAACTGAAGGGAAAATGCCCCAAGAACAAGCAGGAACTGAAGACAGTTGCAGTAGAGGCCTGGCAGAGCATCACCAGGGATGAAACCCAACGTCTGGTGATGTCTATGTGTTCCAGACTTCAGGCTGTAATTGACTGCAAAGGATTTGCAACCAAGTATTAAAAAGTGAAAGTTTGATGGATGATTGTTAATCTGTCCCATTACTTTTGGTCCCTTAAAAAGTGGAAGGCACATATACAAAGTGTTGTGATTCCCACACCGTTCACCTGATTTGGATGTAAATACCCTCAAATTAAAGCTGAAAGTCTGCAGATAAAGAACATCTTGTTCATTTCATTTCATCCATTGTGGTGGTGTATAGAGCCAAAAAGATTAGAATTGTGTCCGTGTCCCAATATGTATGGACCTGACTGTAAATGTATTTTATTGGGATTTTATGTGATAGACCAACACAAAGTGTCACATAATTGTGAAGTGGAAGGAAAATGATACAAATAAATATGTGAAAAGTGAAAATGTGAAAAAAGTGAAAATTATTATTATTATTCACGATTTATATAGCGCCAACAGTTTACGCAGCGCTTTACAATGTATAGGGGGGACAACACAATTACAGTACAGTTCAATACAAAAGGCACAGGAGTAGAACCTTTCTCTGCAATTACAGCTGGAAGTCTTTTTGGGGATGTCTCTACCAGCTTTGCACATCTAGAGAGGACATTTCTGCCCATTCTTCTTTGTAAAATATCTCAAGCTCTGTCAGATTGGATGGAGAGCGTCTATGAACAGCAATTTTCAAGTCTTGCCACAGATTCTCAATGGGATTTAGGTCTGGACTGTGACTGGGCCATTCTAACACATGAATATGCTTTGATCTAAACCATTCCAACCGGTGTCAATTGATGTGGCGGCAGGACTCGGCAGTAACAATATTTTCCTCCTACATGCTGAGCAAAGGAGAAAAAAAAAGTGCGTCTCCCTAGTTTGGTTACACTTTATTCCTATATATTGCATGAAAAAAAAAATGTTACTCTTTCGTTCATTGACCGACACAGCGCTCCATTATTCAGAACCATAGGGTTATATCGCCCCTTACAGGAGTAGGACACTAGGCAGAAAAAAGACTTGGCTACGCCTATAGCTTTCCTATGGGCAGTGCCAGGTGATATCTCCCCCCCCCCCCCACCTCTCTGCTATAGGCCTTTTGTCTTTTTTTCTGCCTAGTCAGGAGTAAGGACCTAGTTCCCTGCTGGGATCTCTGGTCCTGACATTTTTTTGTTTTTGCTTTTTAAAATACTTTTTTTCCTGTGAGATCTACAATTAACTGCTGGACTGGGCGACGGGCTGGACACTAAGATCCAGTGGTCTCCCCAGTCTGGTCAGTGAGCGCAGACTGCAGCTACGCGCTAGGTCGACCATGAAATGGCCCCACTGGACGGTGGCTGGCTCTGCGAGTTAAACGCCTCGCGAGGTCGCATATGACCGGGTCTTGGCCTGAGTCGCAGCGTTCCTCATGGCCGACAGCCCCCCCACCTCGGTGGCGAGGAGGATCTGTCTGAAAGTGTTACCCGCGCACTAACTGGATCGTTAAGTAAGGGGCCCCCTCCTCTCCTTCCCTGGAGTGGTGCGGGTACTCCCTGGGATGGTCGGTCCCTCTGGGGTTCTCCTGAACACCCCCCCCCTTTCCCTGGGTGAGGCCCAGGCCCCTGGCTTAGGTGCTTTGGACACTCTGTCCACCCCCCCCCCAGGGTTGACACTATGGGGGGGGATACACCTTGGCACCTGTTGGATGGGTTAACAGGCATCCACAGATCCGCGCCCCCTGCGGCAGCCCTCCACTAATTTAGGCCGCGGCTTAGCGGCCTACCGACTGGGTGACGTGCGGGGTGGCCCTAGAGCGGGCGGCGGCCGTTGCGGGCATCCAACGTCCTTCCTCGGCTCTAGCCTGGTCCGGTCCCCCCCGTGGACCTGTGCACTCGCGGCGGGCGGCCGAAAATTTAGGCCGCAGCTTTTGCGGCCTGCTAGTCTGCACGGCCATGCCGGATGCCTTCTTCCAGAGGGATGGTGCTGTGGGGGCTCTGAGGGCGACCCCCTTTTGGGGGGGTTGTTTAAGTGGGCCCGCCATAGGCACCCCCTGTGAGGGGCCTTAGTGGTGTCCCCGTTACTGCGTATTCTACTTGGCTGCCTATTGCTTCTTGGGCCTTCAGGCCTCAGCTGCACTGGTTTGCAAGGCGGTCACTTGGTCGTCGGTGTACACTTTCACAAAATTCTACAAGGTGGCTCTGCTGAGATCTGAGGAGGCTTCTTTTGGCTGCAATGTGTAGCCGGCTCCTGTTTAGGGGGTCTTTTCCCTCTTGAAGGGGTATTGTTCAGGTTGGGCTCCAGCTTGTCTTGTCTTGAGCTCCTGTTCCCTGGTTGGCTCTTGTGTTAGCCTTGGGATTTTTCGTTGTCCCACCCCTCATGGTTGGCACTGCTTTGGAACGTCCCCATGGTTCTGAATAATGGAGCGCTGTGTCAATCAATGAACGAAAGAGAAAATGGGATTTTTGACTTACCGTGAAATCCATTTCTCTGAGTTCATTGACAGACACAACACCCCACCCCTCTATGGAGTTTTGATGCTTCTGACACTGCTTGTTACTAAACTGAAGGCCTATAGCAGAGAGGGGGGTGTATACCACCTGGGACTTCCCATAGGCGTAGCCAAGTCTTTTTTCTGCCTAGTGACCTACTCCTGTAGGGGGCGATATAACCCTATGGTTCTGAATAATGGAGAGCTGTGTCCATCAATGAACGAAAGAGAAATGGATTTTACAGTAAGTCAAAAATCCCATTTTTACAAGACGATCACCAGAAGAAATCCTTGTGTGTCCCAAGAAATGATAATTATATCAATTTGTTGTTGAATAGCAGAAACTTAACCGCTGCTCTGCCCCATAGGGGGGTTTATGGGGGGAGCTGAAGGGCTTAAAGTCGTTCTAAAGTCAGAAGTTTTTTAATCTTAATACATTAAGATAAAAAAAAAAACTATGTGCAGCAACCCCCAAATACTTACCTGAGCCCCCCCCTCGATCAAGTGATGTTGTAGGAGAACCTCGGCTGTCCGGGACTCTCCCTCCTCTTTGGCTGAGATAGCAGCGGTGCGCCATTGGCTCCCACTGCTATCAAAGTCAGTTAGCCAATGAGGAGAGAGAGGGGGCGGGGCTGATCAGTAGCTCAGTGTCTGAATGGATACACAGATCAGCAGTTCGGCTCAGGTACCCCCCATAGCAAGCTGCTTGCTGTGGGGGCAGGAGGGAGGAGCCAGGAGGGACCCGAAAAGAAAAGGATCCGGGCTGCTCTGTGCAAAACCATTACAGAGAGCTGATGGGTATAACATTTGTTATTTAAAAAAAAAAAAAAAAAAAAAGAAGAGAGACTTTAATATTCCCTGATATTTGTCCATATGGACTGACTTTGCAGATACTTGAAGCTGATTGGCTCAGAAGAGGGTGACGTCACATGACTCTGCTGTAAATATCTCAAGTCAGATGATTGGACTCCACATGCAGAAACACAAACCATGCTGCCAAAAGAAAACATTAAAGAGCGACTCCACTCACATTCTCACCGAGCCAGGGGTAATGAGAGCAGCCTGTGTATGACCCCCTCCCCCCACCGTTCTGTCCTCCAGGGACCTCCTCCCCTCTCTGCTGTCCATTTCAGAGTATGATGTCACCAGCAGAGGGGGGAGGAGTCTGGAGGAGGAACCCCAGAACTACACCGATGTCACCCTCCCAGGCTGCCCCTCTCCCAGAGAATCATGGGAAATCTTCTTTAACGACAATCTGCCACAAACAACACACCGACATGCAGATTCCACGAGTCTGATTGACCCCAAACCGGGTGACAGAAGATATAATTAGGAGGAAGAGAGAATCGTAGACCGTGGCGGAGTACACAGCATGCCGTCACACACAATACGTGGTCTTACGTGGCTCAGACTACGGTGGACTGAAGTCCGCTGTGTGCTGGGGGGTAGTGAGCAGCCGGAATGGATCACAGACAGGTTAGATTGCGGGTGAAATGTGACACATACATAGCGGTCTATTTATACAGTATCTAAAAAGTAAGTACACCCCACAGTCACATTTTTGTAAATCTTTTCTTCTATCTTTTCATGTGACAACACTGAAGAAATGACACTTTGCTGGCAGTGCTGGAAAATAATGGTGGCCACACAAAATATTGACACTTTGGGCCCAATTTGGAGATTTTCACTTAGGGGTGTACTGACTTTTGTTGCCAGCGGTTTAGACATTAATGGCTGTGTGTTGAGTTATTTTGAGGGGACAGTAAATTTACACTGTTATACAAGCTGTACACTCACTACTTTACATTGTAGACAAGTGTCATTTCTTCAGTGTTGTCACATGAAAAGATAGAAGAAAAGATTTACAAAAATGTGAGGGGTGTACTTACTTTTGTCAGATACTGTAAATGTTTTCACCTGAGATTCACGTGTTCTAATTGGAAAAATATATAAATCCCGGGTGAACGTGTGTGAAAACATTTGTGGATAGACCCAAGAGATCAGGAGGGGTTCAGAAATACAACCAATCAGATTGTCCTGTTTCAGTTCCAAACCTTCACTAATCACCCGAAATGGAGAAGCTGATTGGTCGCCGTGGATGACAGATAGATACTTTCATAGTCGATGAATACAGAGAAGAGCGATTATTGATTTGTTCTCAGCTGATCTGAATTTCACAGGTTTACAAATCCCTTTTATTCGGTAATATTGCTGCCGGGTGCGGCATAACCGAATAATCCGGAATATTGCCTGCAGTAATCTGCTTCTGATCCAATTGATATAAAATTGGATTTTGGCTGTGATTGGCTCTCAGGTGATGGTTGAACTCTCTAGTGGACGCCCAGCGATGCTATCCATGCCGCTAGTGATTAATCGCTGGATTTTTCCCCATGCTGGGGGTGGTGGTGGAGTTGTCTAGCCCCTCCCATTCCCCCGCAGCATGAACAGGTACCATCATGTGACACAAGTGGGCGTGTTCGGAAATGGAAAGGATCTGTTGCGGGCCAGATGGCCATCCTGACCAGCGGCCATCACAATGCCCTTCACAAAGAAACCATATTGTTGCGTAAAGCAAGAGTCCCGATTTTTCCACAATGCACAGGAGAATCAGGTGCCACAGATGACATGAACTAAAGGTTAGACAGTTCCCTGAATAATCCCAGGAGACACATACAGTACAATGTCAGGCCAACCAATCACAATGCCCCTCCCCCTTCTCACCTGCTACCTGCTTGCTGCGCTGAGATGCCTCTGAGGCCAGAGCGTAGGATATGGTGATCATCCTCTCCTGTTCCTGCACCTGGCTGTCCATATCCGAAGGGTTCATCTCATCCGGGTATGACATCGGCTGCAGATTGTGCACGCTGCAGAAGACACAGACCAATCAGAACACAGAAGAGGGAAACCAACCAGAGCCCAGACAGGAGGGGACCCACCAGGGCCCAGACAGGAGGAGACCACCATGGCCCAGACAGGAGGAGACCCACCATGGCCCAGACAAGAGGAGACCCACCATGGCCCAGACAAGAGGAGACCCACCATGGCCCAGACAAGAGGAGACCCACCAGAGCCCAGACAAGAGGAGACCCACCAGAGCCCAGACAAGAGGAGACCCACCAGAGCCCAGACAAGAGGAGACCCACCAGAGCCCAGACAAGAGGAGACCCACCAGAGCCCAGACAAGAGGAGACCCACCAGAGCCCAGACAAGAGGAGACCCACCAGAGCCCAGACAAGAGGAGACCCACCAGGGCCCAGACAAGAGGAGACCCACCAGGGCCCAGACAAGAGGAGACCCACCAGGGCCCAGACAAGAGGAGACCCACCAGGGCCCAGTCAAGAGGAGACCCACCAGAGCCCAGACAGGAGGAGACCCACCATGGACCAGACAAGAGGAGACCCACCAGGGCCCAGACAAGAGGAGACCCACCAGGGCCCAGACAAGAGGAGACCCACCAGGGCCCAGACAAGAGGAGACCCACCAGGGCCCAGACAAGAGGAGACCCACCAGGGCCCAGACAAGAGGAGACCCACCAGGGCCCAGACAAGAGGAGACCCACCAGGGCCCAGACAAGAGGAGACCCACCAGGGCCCAGACAAGAAGAGACCCACCAGGGCCCAGACAAGAGGAGACCCACCAGGGCCCAGACAAGAGGAGACCCACCAGGGCCCAGACAAGAGGAGACCCACCATGGACCAGACAAGAGGAGACCCACCAGGGCCCAGACAAGAGGAGACCCACCAGGGCCCAGACAAGAGGAGACCCACCAGGGCCCAGACAAGAGGAGACCCACCAGGGCCCAGACAAGAGGAGACCCACCAGGGCCCAGACAAGAGGAGACCCACCAGGGCCCAGACAAGAGGAGACCCACCAGGGCCCAGACAGGAGGAGACCCACCAGAGCCCAGACAGGAGGAGACCCACCATGGGCCAGACAAGAGGAGACCCACCATGGGCCAGACAAGAGGAGACCCACCATGGACCAGACAAGAGGAGACCCACCATGGACCAGACAAGAGGAAACCCACGAGAGCCCAGACAAGAGGAAACCCACCAGAGCCCAGACAAGAGGAGACCCACCAGAGCCCAGACAAGAGGAAACCCACCAGAGCCCAGACAAGAGGAAACCCACCAGAGCCCAGACAAGAGGAAACCCACCAGAGCCCAGACAAGAGGAGACCCACCAGAGCCCAGACAAGAGGAGACCCACCGAGACCCACCAGAGCCCAGACAAGAGGAGACCCACCATGGCCCAGACAGGAGGAGACCCACCATAGGCCAGACAAGAGGAGACCCACCATAGGCCAGACAAGAGGAGACCCACCAGAGCCCAGACAAGAGGAGACCCACCAGAGCCCAGACAAGAGGAGACCCACCAGAGCCCAGACAAGAGGAGACCCACCAGAGCCCAGACAAGAGGAGACCCACCAAAATACACACTTTCAAAATTTAACAGACCAAAAGGGAGTCAATAATTGAACTTTATGTTTAGGGTTTGCATACCATTTCATGTAATAATGTGATTGGGCCGAGCTGTCGTGTGCCCTGTATTAGAATGTAAGGTATGACTTCTAGTGATGGGTTCTCTTTACAGACATACAAGTGACTGTGATCTTCTCCAGTCTGATTTGTGCCCCCCCCAAGGCAACTTTCACCAGAGACCCCATTATTCCTCAGATCTGGACTGCCCTCTATATCTCATCTATGAGGGGTATACTGATCACCAGGCCAGTCCTACAAAGGAGGAACATTGGAGCCAGAGGAAATATCTGATCTCCAGACTGGCCGTGTGCCATCTTCTATCTCAACTCTAGAAATAATCTTCCTCTGGCTGATCCTGAGGGAGGTTCTGTCTTTACTTATCGGAGATTGGAGGCCTCCACAGACAATATACGGACAGATGGAGGACTCACCTGGACCGGGCCAGAATGTTCTTGATCTTCTGGACTTTCTGCCGTCGTGCTTCCAGCTCCTCGTGGGTCAGCGGCTCCTCTGGTTCCATATCGATGTATCTCTCTGGAATCTCCACCTTGTCTGGAGTTGCCAACTGCCAGAAACATGAAATGATTGGTGCGAAGAGAAGACAACTAGTACCAAAGATCCGCCCCAACATTGTACGGAATTATAACTACTCTGACCCCCTTCACTATCCAACACTGTCCAGAATTATACCGGTTCTGTATGGCTGTCTGGATCCTATTGGGGAAATTTCTCTTCCTGTCTCAGACGCACAACAAAGTGAGGGGAAATCTTTCCAAAGTAGACTTCCCCTCGTAGACAGCTGTCACCTGAACAGGTTTCCCCTCTATTCTTCTCTGGTGACAACGGTAACATTTTGGATTTTACATCACCTTCTGTCTCAGAGACATTCACCCAATTTATCCCGGTGAATGTTGTCAAATGGGGACACAGACAGCCACAAACACCTGACGGTTGTCACCGTATATGAGGTTAGCAGGTTATAATGTATATTCACCACTAGATGGCAACGTCTCCCCATCACTCTCAATTCTCAGATAATCAGTGACGGAATATCAAATCATTAACATGAAGTATATCAGACATATGCCCCGCCCCCCTGATATATGACTCAGGGATGGAAATACGTCCTCTGTATACAAGGACACTATATCCTGACACATATTCTATCACAGGCACCCCATTATCACCTGCATATACTGGAGCCACCTCAATCTTCTCCCAGTTTTCAAGACTGAATTCCAGCTGTGCCCCCTCTATGCTTCATACACCACAGACCCAATGTACGGCATGCATGACAGAGTGCAGGAAAATTAACCACTATGCATGCCGTGTGACACATGGCTGTCACTTACCTCCTTGCTGATGTCCAGGTTGTAGTCCTGAGGCTCCAGATCCGTCTCAGTGACATGGACAGCGATGGCTTGAACCCAGTCCTGGTCTTCCCAATCCCTGTCCTCCACATCCCGAGCCGCCCTCTCCAGCAACTGCAGATCGAATTCCTGTTCTCTCTGCCACTGATGAGACACAACGAGTCAATGTCTGCAGATGTCCCCACATACACCCCATTCCTGGTACACCCCGCACACCCCATTCCTGGTACACCCCATTCCTTGTACACCCCGCACACCCCATTCCTGGTACACCCCGCACACCCCACTCCTGGTACACTCCGCACACCACACTCCTGGTACACCCTGCAAACCCCACTCCTGGTACACCCCACACACCCCATACCTTGTACACCCCGCACACCACACTCCTGGTACACCCCATTCCTGGTACACCCCGCACACCCCACTCCTGGTACACTCCGCACACCACACTCCTGGTACACCCCGCAAACCCCACTCCTGGTACACCCACACACTCCATTCCTGGTACACCCCATTCCTTGTACACCCCGCACACCCCACTCCTGGTACACTCCGCACACCCCATTCCTGGTACACTCCACACACCACACTCCTGGTACACCCCATTCCTGGTACACCCCGCACACCCCATTCCTGGTACACCCCGCACACCCCACTCCTGGTACACCCACACACTCCATTCCTGGTACACCCCATTCCTTGTACACCCCGCACACCCCATTTCTGGTACACCCCACAAACCCCACTCCTAGTACACCCACACATCCCATTCCTTGTACATCCCGCACACTCCATTCCAGGCCTTGTACACCCTCCATACACCCCATTCCAGGCCTTGTACACCCAGCATACACCCCACACACCCCATTCCAGGCCTTGTACCCCCAAGCATACACCCCATTCCAGGCCTTGTTCACCCACCATACACCCCAATGCAGGTCTTGTGCACCCTCCATACACCCCATTCCAGGCCTTGTGCACCCTCCATACACCCCATTCCATGCCTTGTGCACCCTCCATACACCCCATTCCAGGCCTTGTACACCCTCCATACACCCTATTCCAGGCCTTGTACACCCAGCATACACCCCACACCCCCCATTCCAGGCCTTGTACACCCAGCATACACCCCACACACCCCATTCTAGGCCTTGTACACCCTCCATACACACCCCCCCTGTACCCCCTAGCATATACCCCACTCCAGGCCTTGTTCACCCTCCATACACCCCATTCCAGGCCTTGTGCACCCAGCATACACCCCACACACCCCATTCCAGGTCTCGTACACCCAGCATACACCCCAATCCAGGCCTTGTTCACCCAGCATACACCACACCTCCCCCCCATTCCAGGCCTTGTAACCCCAGCTTACACCCCACACACCCCATTCCTGGCCTTGTTCACCCTCCATACACCCCTTTGCAGGCTTTGTGCACCCAGCATACACCCCACACACCCCGTTCCAGGCCATGTACACCCAACGTTCCTCTCACACACCCAATTCCAGGTCTTGCACACCCCTTTCCGGGTCTTATACATATATACACCCAGTGTACACCCTATCTTAGGCTCTGTACATGAAGTGTACACCCCACACACCCCATTTCAGGCTGTATACCCCACTGAAAACTAAAAAGAGTTATGTCTGGAGTTGTGCTTTAAGGTAAACCTTTCCTGAGAGGCACGCGGCCGCTGCCATTGTGGATTACCTTCAGAAGATGCCGGTTGTCTGGGTGGTAGACTGACCGGCAATCAGGGTGAGTCTCTGCACAGGGACACCGAGTACAGAGGAGGCACCTGACAGCCAGGAAACCTGCATAATGAGGGGCAGTGCCGGCCGCGGCTCTCTCAGGAAAGGTACCTGTATTACCTTCTATACTACCTTCATTACCCCGGGGAGCCCCTTCTGTGCCCCTCTCTGATTTAGTTTCACTCTGTCTTCATGACTAAGCCCTATAAACTGCCACCCCCTGACCAATGACATGGCATCAGTGACCAGTAAAGGCTTTTCATTGGACAGGGGGATGGCAGGGGGTGGAGTTCAGCCATCAGGACAGGAAAAGTCAGACTGAAATAAAAGTGAAACTACATCAAAGAGGGGAACAGAAGGAGTTTTTCGGGCCAATAAGGTGAATGGTGGACATCTTCTGAAGGATGGACATTCATATTGTAAATAAACATCTGTGTGGATCTATGGGAAGAGACAGTATTGGGGCGTTCATCTTTGTCTCAGGGGCGATCATCACCGTCCCTGGGGCGATCATCACCGTGCCTGGGGCGATCATCACCGTGCCTGGGGCGATCATCACCGTGCCTGGGGCGATCATCACCGTCCCTGGGGCGATCATC
Source organism: Aquarana catesbeiana (assembly GCF_042186555.1). Classification (NCBI taxonomy): domain Eukaryota; kingdom Metazoa; phylum Chordata; class Amphibia; order Anura; family Ranidae; genus Aquarana; species Aquarana catesbeiana. The sequence goes on along the minus strand of NC_133334.1, from coordinate 3,970,876 downwards.
ACCGTCCCTGGGGCGATCATCACGGTCTGCTCCAATAAAGAATAAACATGTTGGGGGGGTTAGTCCCTTCCATAAATCCTCTTCTAACTCTCCCAGAAATGTCACTTCATTTCAAAGTACCTAAAACTTCCTTCTGCAGATTCTACATCTTCATCACATCTACCAATCCATAGAGAGACATACAGTGAGATCTCCTACCGGGCGCTCCTCCATACTGCGCAGTCATCGGCCCTCCGGCCCCTCGTGTGGACAGGGAAGCGGATTGGCTTTCAGATTACTGGGAAAAATCATCTTCTGGGTTTTCAAAACAGAAACATTTGACATCCGATAATGCTGATCAATCTGTGTCACCAGACCCATCCCCCACACACACAGCGTCTCCGATACATTAAAGGGAAACAATCAGGGGAGGGATCATCAATAATCTCTCTAGAGGTGGTGAGACCCTCCAGTATCCCCGTCAGAGTACTGATCATACAGACAGTGGGATCTGTTCATTTCTATCCAGGTCATGTGAATGGTGGGATCATACGGACGGATCGAACTTCACCTTCTCAGCGGATATAGATGGAGAACTTCCCTCCAGTGTTGGCCATGAAGTGGCGGATTTAGATCTCCCAGCGAAGTTAAATTGTCCACTAAATTCCCTGAAATGTAACATGTTTCTTGAGAGAGTCTGGGGTTTACTGATCCCCATTATTGGAGACCCCAAGATACAAAATTTCAGGACCCCTGACACCCCCTCTTAGGTCCCTTCCCCTACAAAGCCTGAAGAAGGGATCTATAGGGTCCCGGAATCTCACATAGTTTGGCCAGTAATGGGAATCCATTAACTCCAAACTTTCTCCAAACAAACTGATGGCCAACACAATACAATTCCCAATTTACCTTCCTCTGGATCATTTATGGGATCGGTACATGGAGGGTTCCTATTTCTATTGGTTGAACTAGATAACATTGTTTCTGTTTTCACTATGTAACTATGTATCCAGTACTAAAACTAATTATTCTAAAAGTGAAACTGATCAGAAAGCCAAAAATTCCACCAATAAAATCTGAGAAATCTTTTGTTAAAAAGCAGATTTGGGTTCAAATGTCCCCCCCCCAAGGATACCCCTTAAACACCCATTATATATCTCTTGGGGGGGGCACCTTCTTGAGATACCCCTTACACACCCCTCAGGGGATGATTCCCTCCATGGATACCCATTACATACCCCTTAGGGGAGAACTCCCTCCAAGGTTGCCCATTACACACCACTCAGGGGATGACTTCCTCCAAGGATACCCCTTACATACCCCTCAGGGGATGACTCCCTCCAAGGATACCCCTTACACACCTCTCAGGGGATGATTCCCTCCATGGATACCCATTACATACCCCTTAGGGGAGAACTCCCTCCAAGGTTGCCCATTACACACCACTCAGGGGATGCCTCCCTCCAAGTATACCCCTTACATACCCCTCAGGGGATGCCTCCCTCCAAGGATACCCCTTACATACCCCTCAGGGGATGCCTCCCTCCAAGGATACCCCTTACATACCCCTCAGGGGATGCCTCCCTCCTAGGATACACCTTAGGAGATGACTCCCTCCAAGGATACCCCTTACACACCCCTCAGGGGATGCCTCCCTTCAAGGATACCCCTTACACACCCCTCAGGGGATGCCTCCCTCCTAGGATACCCCTTAGGAGATGACTCCCTCCAAGGTTACCCCTTAGATATCCCTTAGGGGACGACTCCCTCCAAAGATATCCCTTACAAACCTCTTAGGGGAGGACCCCTTCCAAGGTTACCCCATACACACAACTTGAGGGATGACTCCCTCCACCTTACACACCCCTGGGGGGAGGACACTTTACAAAGCTACCCTTACACTCCCCTTGGGGGACAATTTACTCTAAGTATACCCCTTACACATCCCTCGGGGGATGACTTCCTCCAAGGATACCCCTTACACACACACACCGTTCAAAGGTCTGTATATAGAATATTCAGCGTGGACCTCTGCAGTTCAGGGTTGTGGAATCTGCCCAGAGGTGGAATGTTCCGATGGGATCGGTCTTTATATCTCAGATATGAAATGTCAGACAGGTTGATTGTTTCCCTTTAATTCCAACATTCTCCACCAAACGGCTCGTCTCAGATGATGTGCCATACTCATTACACCAGGCTCCGCCTCCAACTGAACCCCAAAAACATCCAGCAGAGAAATGACATTTGAAGTCTTTTTATTGTTTGTGGTAATCATACATTAGAAAGCACTGAGCCGAGATTAACATCGTCCCAAAAAATCATCCCACAAAGAGAAGTTCTAGACAAGTAGTAAAGTTCACACTTTATAAAAGTTACATTATGGTGAGAGAACGCCGAGTGCCTCCTACGATGGAGTTATTGCTCTCTGGGGGAGGTGGGGTCAGGACGGAGGTGGGAGGGGCCATGTCAGTGAAGCGGGAGATGGATTTGAGGGGCCCGTTTATAAAAATCGTCTCCTTTCTGATTTCATACATTTCAAAACTGACGTTATGACGACGAAGCAAAAAAGAAATCTGGACGGACAAAATAAAACCCGACGCGGATTTGAGGAGAATCTCCTCGTCGTCCCTGTATAGAGTATATATATTGGCTTGAGCCGCGGTCGGGGAATGGGAATCACCTAAAAACGGAAAAAAAATGGGAGGAAAATCGTCACAAACTGATAAAACGACTTACAAACAGAAAAGAAGAACTTCCATCTTTTATAAATGGCCCCTCTGTGTTACCGAGTGTCTCCGGGACACAAAGAGGACCTGTCTCCTGCCCAGGACCAACTGGAGGCATTCCACCTCCCGCCATGTCGCTGCCCTCCAGTATTCATCTACATTGGCTCCTGTGCAGGTGAGAGGCGCCTGAAAAAAAAAAAAAACCTAAATTCTGTGCTTGCCCACACTTTAGAGGGCGCAGGCAGACAGGGCGTCAATGGGGCAGGGCGGTGGAGAGGAAAGCAGGGGGGGAGGGGGGTAATGGAGTCAGTGACACGGCAGCCAGCAGAGGTTATAATGATAGGACAATTTATGTACCCTGCACCCACCTGTATGACACTTCCTGTATGGCACCAGTAATTGCAGAAGGCGGCATTTCCTGCAACCCCCCCATGGGTGTCACACTGTATCCGCCTTGGCACCAGTAATTGCAGAAGGTGGCATTTCCTGCTCCCCCCTGGTGTCAAATTGCATATGCCCTGGCACCATTAATAGTGGAAGGTGGTATTTCCTTCGACCCCCTCCAAATGGGTGTCACACTGTATCTGCCCTGGCACCAGTAATTGCAGAAGGCAGCATTTCATGCCCCCCCCATGGGTTTCACATTGTATATGCCCTGGCACCACTAATGGCAGAGGGTGATATTTCCTGCTCCCCCCAGGTGTCAAATTGCATATGCCCGGGAACCATTAATAGTGGAAGGTGGTATTCCCTTCTACCCCCCACCCATGGGTGTCAAACCGTATCTGCCCTGGCACCACTAATGGCAGAAGGTGGCATTTCCTGACCCCTCTCCATGAGTGTCACACTGTCTGCCCTGGCACCACTAATGGCGGGAAGTGGTATTTCCTGCCCCCCCATGGGTGTCACACTGTGTCTGCCCTGGCACCATTAATGGCAGAAGGTGGTATATCCTGCTCCCTCTGGGTGTCAAATTTCATATGCCCTGGCACCATTAATAGCGGAAGGTGGCACTTCCTTCTCCCCCGCCCATGGGTGTCAAACTAGATCTGCTCTGGCACCATTAATGTCAGTAGGTGGTATTTCCTGACCCCCCCCCCCTCCATGAGTGTCACACTGTGTCTGCCCTGGCACCACTAATGGCAAGGAAGTGGTATTTCCTGCCCCCCCCCCCCCATGGGTGTCACACTGTACCTTCCCTGGCACCACTAATGGCAGAAGGTGGTATTTTCTGCCCCCCCCCCCATGGGTGTCACACTGTACCTTCCCTGGCACCACTAATGGCAGAAGGTGGTATTTTCTGCCCCCCCCCCCATGGGTGTCACACTGTACCTTCCCTGGCACCACTAATGGCAGAAGGTGGTATTTTCTGCCCTGCCCCCCCCCCCCCCCCCATGGGTGTCACACTGTACCTTCCCTGGCACCACTAATGGCAGAAGGTGGTATTTTCTGCCCCCCCCCTCCCCATGGGTGTCACACTGTACCTTCCCTGGCACCATTAATGGCAGAAGGTGGTATTTTCTGCCCCCCCCCCCCCCGAGTGTCACACTGCATCTGTTCCGACACTACTAATAGCGGGAAGTGGTATTTCCTGCACCCACCCCCCCATGAGTGTCACACTGTGCCTGCCCTGGCACCACTAATGATGGAAGGTGGTATTTCCTGCCCCCCCCCCCCATGGGTTTATCTGCCCTGGCAGCGGTTATGAGGATGGCGTCCGGATGAAGTTACTGGATGGGTGGCGCGGCGATGTCATTAATGCACAGAGCAGCTACAATGAGGAGGAAGCCTGGTAGCAATGAGTATGACTGTTAGCAACTTCTTATAACAAATTAATATTTTCCATCAACATAAAAGAGAAGCGGAAGATGGAGAAGGAGGATGAGGAGCAGCTGGCGGGATGTTAGGGGGAGGGGTGGCGTTTCGTTACGTATGGAGACACAGCGCACTCGGGAAGAAGTCACTGCATGTATGCATAGCACCCTATAGAAGAAGACGCCAAGTCACATGACACAGGCGGCAGACATTGTTACCCCAGCCTTGCTCCATCCTTAGCGCCCTCTGCAGGTCACCGGGGGCATGACAATCCTGCCCATCTCCATTGTGCTGAAGCCGTATAACAAACAATATTCTTCTTATCCCCTCTATGATTATCCCAGAAACGTGCGGAGCGCCCCCACACAGCTTGTGCTTGTTAACAGTCTAGAAGCTGGGGATGTCAATGGAAATCGTTATTTTTGTTTTAATTTTTTTTCTTAGAAAAAATAACTATTTATCTTATAAATTCTACCCGGTTAGGTTTTGTCGGTCCAAGCAGCCGGTTACTCCCTGCAGCTAAGAAAGCGATGGATCTACTTCTAGATGAGATCGCTGGCACCATGCACGCTGCCGATAAAGTGCTCGCTATCAGATGCTATAGAAGAAATAAAAAAAGTCAGAGGAGGCTCCTCCCCTTGCGCTAACATACTGAGCTGATGTCTGCGGACACGGGCCGCGAGGCTGGGCGGCCGCTCGCTGGCGGCTTCTCTCCTTGGCTGAGCGTCCTCTTGCGTTCGCGTACGAGGGCTTTCTGGTGGCGCTTCATGCGCTGGAGCTGCTCTTCGGCGCTGATTTTACCTCTTTGGTTGTCGCCGGCGTAAAGGCGCTCAAAGGCACTTTTTGGTCTGTCCTGTCGGAGTGAAAAGAGAAACGACCACCGATGTGACGGAGAGAAAAAAAGGCAAACTTTCCCGGCGTCTCCGAGGAAGAAGCAGCCGAGCGTTTCATGGCGTTACCTTAGAAGTGTCGGTGCCCCTCCGTAACGTGACGTACGATGAGACCGAGGAGGACTGAGGGAGCCTGGAGGTCGATCCAGAGAAACCTGGAGGAGAAGATCGTGAGATACGGGAGATCACACTTCATAATAAACAACATGACTGCTCAGTACAATGTATAATAAACATGACTGCTCAGTACAATGTATAATAAACATGACTGCTCAGTACAATGTATAATATACATGACTGCTCAGTACAATGTATAATAAACATGACTGCTCAGTACAATGTATAATAAACATGACTGCTCAGTACAATGTATAATAAACATGACTGCTCAGTACAATGTACAGTGGGGGGAAAATAATGATTGTCTCCCCTGCAGATGGTGTAAGTTTTGCCCACTTACAAAGAAATGAAGGGTCTATAATTTTTATCATAGGTGTATTTTATATGATAGAGACAGAATATCAACCAAAAATCCAGAAAAAACATGATACAAATGTTATAAATGGAGTAAAATAAGTATTTGATCCCTGACCAACCAACAATAATTCTGCCCCCCACAGACTGGCTACAGTAGGTGCTCATGTGGTATATATATGGAGTATATAGAGAGTGTATATAGTATATATGGAGTATACACAGACACTATAGTAGGTGCTCATGTGGTACACAGATTAGTCCTGTCAATGTAAGAAGGTTCTCCTAACGACAACTCGTTATGTGTATAAAAGACACCTGTCCACAGAATCTCTTTCTTCCATTCAATCCTCATCATCATGGGGAAGACCAAAGATCTGTCAGAGGACGTCAGGGAGAAGATTGTAGACCTGCACAAGGCTGGAATGGGCTACAAGACCATCAGCAAGAAGCTTGGTGAGAAGGAGACAACTGTTGGAGCGATTATTCACAAATGGAAGAAATACAAAATAACCATCAATCGCCCTCGGTCTGGAGCTCCATGCAAGGTTTTGCCTCGTGGGGTGAGGATGGTCATGAGAAAAGTGAGGGATCAGCCCAGAACTACACGGGAGGAGCTTGTGAAGGATCTCAAGGCAGTTGGGACCACAGTCACCAAACAAACCATTGGTAACACAATACACCGCCATGGATTGAAATCCTGCAGCCCCCCGCAAGGTCCTCCTCCTCAGGAAGACACATCTACAGGTCCATCTGAAGTTTGCCAATGAACATCTAAATGATTCAGAGAAGAGAATCGGGAGAAAGTTCTGTGGTCAGATGAGACCAAAGTTGAGCTCTTTGGCATTAACTTGACTCGCCGTGTTTGGAGGAAGAAAAATGGTGACTATGACCCAAAGAACACCATCCCTACAGTCACACACCATCCCTACAGTCACACATCATCCCTACAGTCACACACCATCCCTACAGTCACACGGAGGTGGAAACATCATGATTTGGGGCTGTTTCAATGATAAAGGTACAGGCCAACTTTGCCATATTGAGGGGCCAATGGACGGGGCCATGTATTGTAAGATCTTGGATGAGAACCTTCTTCCCTCATCCAGAACACTGAAGATGGGTCATGGATGGGTCTTCCAGCATGACAATAACCCAAAACATACCACCAAGGCAACAAAAGAGTAACTCAAGAAGAAGCATATTAAGGTCATGGAGTGGCCTAGTCAGTTTTCAGACCTTAAGCCTATAGAGAATTTATGGAGGAGCTGAAACCAGAGTTGCCAAGAGACAGCCAAGAAACCTTAAGGATTTAGAGAATATCTGTAAAGAAGAGAGGACCAAAATCCCTCCTGAGTTGTGTGCAAACCTGATCACCAACTACAAGAAACGTCTGACCTCTGTGATCGCCAACAAGGGTTTCTCCACCAACTACTAAGTCATGTTTTGCTTGGGGATCAAATATTTATTTTACTCACTGAACTGCAACTTCATTTATAACATTTGTATTGTGTGATTTCTCTGGATTTTTGGTTGATATTCTGTCTCGATCATATAAAATACACCTATGATAAAAATTATAGACCCTTCATTTCTTTGTAATTGGGCAAAACTTACACAATCTGCAGGGGACGAAATGAGTATTTTCCCCTCTGTATAATAAACATGATTGCACAGTACAACGTACAATAAATTTGTCCAGGGCACGATAAATTTTAGGCGCTAGGTCGCCATGGCGACAAGAAAAAGAAATCCTGGCGCCTCAGCTGCAACCCAAATGCTTCCACACACCCCGTGTGCCCCTCCCTATGTATTCTGGGCTCCGCTTGCCCATCAGTGAGCCCGGGACCGGCATAGTGGGTGCCGCTGGGTAGAGAGAAGAGAGCGGACACACGTCTGTCTCCTCCCCATCATGTTGCTGACCCGGACGTGATGTGTGGGACGTCCCTTCTGGGTCCCCCTTGTTAGTTTCCCTGGCCATTAAGGCCAGTGTTCTGTCAAAAGAGCCAACTCGTCAAAATCTCCAACCACGTCACTTCCGGTGACTCTCCAGCAGCAGAAATTGGGGATTTTGACGAGTTATCTGTTTTCACAGAATACCGGCAGCGTATACACTCCGGTACACGCTATAATGAGTAAACATTGTTAGTCCGCCCACTAATAACCAACAACATGGAGGTGACAACTTTTTTCCTCCTTACCCGACGTTCTGTCAAAACAGCCAACTGGTTGTGTACCGGAGTGTATACGCTGTCGGTGTTCTGTAAAAACAACAAACTTGTTGAAATCTCCAATTACTGCTGCTGTAGAGTCACCGGAAGGGATGTGGTTGGAGATTTTGACAGAACAGTGGGAAAGAATGTAATACAGTGTGATGTACATTACATTACATTTAGTGGAACACAGGAGAGACAAGAATGTTTTTTCTTTAAATTGTAAAAAAAAATTAAAGTTACACTCAAGCACATAAACACCCCCCCCCCCCCCCCAAAAAAAATGTAACCCCCCCCAACTCCCACATAGAAACATAAACGCACGCATCGGGGCACCCACACCTGAAAACATCGACTCCGATACATGTTACATATCGCCATGCACGCTGGAATGAGAGCGGTCATTTTAGCACCAGACCTCCTTCGTAACGCCAAATTGATGACCTATAGGGGGCTTTTAAAGCATTGCCTATGGAAAATATAGGGTACTGAAGTTTGTCGCAATCAAGTATCAATTTACTCGGTGCAACCTCGGCTTTTATATTTTACAAAAAAATTGGGTAATTTATTGCGCCCCTTAAAATCAACTTTTATTTCTTTTACTGAAATTTAGTGTTTCCTAGACCTTTGTGGTAATATCGTGTGACATAAAAAACTGGAACTACCGCTATTTTATTCTCTAGGGTGTCTGCTTTCAGAAAATATATCATTTTGGGGGGGGGGGGGGTTATTTAACATTCAGGCCTAAAATTATTTTTTAAACGTGTGCAAAAAAAAAAATGCAAAAGCAGCTCTGGCAGCAAAAGGGTTAAAGCGGTAGTAAACTCTCATTTTTGATTTTTCTGACGTCACCGGCGCATGCGCTCCGAAGTAACCGAGTCTCCCACATGCATGCGTGGGAGTGACGTCATCGCGGCTCGTCCAATCAGGTGGCCGGAGACCCCCGAAGCGGGAAGGAAGACCGGGTGAAGATGGAAGCACCTGCGGTGGTGAGAGTGCGACGCTGGAGGGATAATGTGCTAGTATGCGGGACGTGCCTTGCAGGACACAAGACTTCACTACCGCTTTAAAAGGAGAAGTTCACCTTCGGGAACATGTTACATTGTTCCACCCGTAAGCTTTGTTAGTTAAAAAATAAAAACAAATGGCTCCCAACTTCTTTAGCTCCTAGATTCAAAGTAAATTTGTCAAGCCCTGAACTTGTCAGTAATACACTTTAGAACATGTAAAAGGTCTCTCCACCTTCAGACATCATTTAGCCCCACCCCTCCCCCGAGCTGGGATACAACATGGAGGTGACTGGGCATGCTGGGAATTGTAGTTCCCCTCCCTGTAGGGCGAACCTCACCACTCCTCTTACCTCTAGTAGGCAACGTTTGGTAACCAGAATCTGAGCCCAGGAAGCCGGATGGCGGGGAGGAGGAGTCACTGCTGAGATTGGCGAGTTCTGGTTCGCTGACATAAGTGCGCAGTTCTGCCTGTGACCACATAGGAGAAAGTCAGATAATAACAAAGTAAAAAAAAACAACAAGCTGCTTTATAAGGGCATCTGACACAGAAGGAATAGACACATTTTACAATCCCGCACCGATGTATGCACCCCAACCAGATCCCAGACCATCTGAATGAATCCCTGACAAACCCCCAACCAGATCCCAGACCATCTGAATGAATCCTGGATGAACCCTCAACAAGATCCCAGACCATCTAAATGAATCCCGGACGAACCCCCAACCAGATCCCAGACCATCTAAATGAATCCCGGGCGAATCCCCAACCAGATCCCAGACCATCTGAATGAATCCCTGACAAACCCCCAACCAGATCCCAGACCATCTGAATGAGTCCCGGACGAACCCCCAACCAGATCCCAGACCATCTGAATGAGTCCCGGACGAACCCCCAACCAGATCCCAGACCATCTGAATGAGTCCCGGACGAACCCCCAACCAGATCCCAGACCATCTGAATGAGTCCCGGACGAACCCCCAACCAGATCCCAGACCATCTGAATGAGTCCCGGACGAACCCCCAACCAGATCCCAGACCATCTGAATTAATCCTGGACGAACCCCCAACCAGATCCCAGACCATCTGAATGAATCCCGGCCAAACCCCTAACCAGATCCCAGACCATTTAAATGAATTCCAGATGAACCCCCAACCAGATCATCTGAATGAGTCCCGGATGAACCCCCGAACCTGGACCTCAACCCAACACCCAGCCAAACTCCAAACCAGCCTTCACATAGACTATTTGTCCGGACGTACTTACACTGTGACATTGCTTTTTAGAGGTGAGGTGAAGGGACGTTCTTGATATACCGTGTTTAAATTGAGTTTACATAATCTTTTTATTGAAATTTTTCGATACATTAAAATACATGTTTCTAACCCAATCCAATGAGTCCAGTTTCTGCCTAAGTAACCGATTGGTTACCTATCGTGGGAGCTTTACTCCCATTTAGGTTTAACCGTCCCCCTCTTCTCTCAACAGTGACAAGATGCCTGTACTGATCTCCCATCTAGAGGGATGCCGAGGCTCCAACACTGACAAGATGCCTGCACCGAGCTCCCACCTAGAGGGATGCCGAGGGTCCAACACTGACAAGATGCCTGCACTGATCTCCCATCTAGAGGGGTGCCGAGGCTCCAACACTGACAAGATGCCTGCACCGAGCTCCCACCTAGAGGGATGCCGAGGCTCCAACAGTGACAAGATGCCTGTACTGATCTCCCACCTAGAGGGATGCCGAGGGTCCAACACTGACAAGATGCCTGCACTGATCTCCCATCTAGAGGGATGCCGAGGCTCCAACACTGACAAGATGCCTGCACCGAGCTCCCATCTAGAGGGATGCCGAGGGTCCAACACTGACAAGATGCCTGCACCGAGCTCCCACCTAGAGGGATGCCGAGGGTCCAACACTGACAAGATGCCTGCACCGAGCTCCCACCTAGAGGGATGCCGAGGCTCCAACACTGACAAGATGCCTGCACTGATCTTACATAGTTACATAGTAGGTGAGGTTGAAAAAAGACACAAGTCCATCAAGTCCAACCTATGTGTGTGATTATGTGTCAGTATTACATTGTATATCCCTGTATGTTGTGGTCATTCAGGTGATTATCTAATAGTTTCTTGACACTATCGATGCTCCCCGCTGAGACCACCGCCTGTGGAAGGGAATTCCACATCCTTGCCGCTCTTACAGTAAAAGCTCCCATCTAGAGGGGTGCCGAGGCTCCAACACTGACAAGATGCCTGCACTGATCTCCCATCTAGAGGGGTGCCGAGGCTGCAACATCGACAAGATGCCTCCACCGAGCTCCCATCTAGAGGGATGCAGAGGATGCAGTATAAAAAAATTCAGTGTAAGCCCCTCCTCATTATCTTCTTAGGAGAGAAGCACATGTGACCTGGGGGGGGGGGGGGGGGTCATTCTGCACATGGCCGGTCACCTTCCCCCCTTCTATGGTAATTTGTTCATAGCCGGAGTGGAAGCACTTACCCTGTAGTCTCCATTGACGCCCTGCCCCATCTCCCGATCCCTCTTCCTCTCATCAGACTGCCTCTTTAAGCCCCGCACCGACGTATGTCTGATGACAGATGATTCCCGTGGGGGAGGAGGTAGGGCTGGCGGGGGAGGGATGTTCGGGGGAAGGTCATCTGGACTGTACATGTCCGGCAGGGGAGGTCGTGGAGGGACGCCATCATCCTGGAAATATATGAGACACACTTAAAGGGAAACTCCATCCCCAATCAGAAAAAATACAAATAATAAAAATAATAAACAGTTCAAATAAAACACAAATTTTGTTAAAAATACATAACTGGTACTCTAGTCTGTTCATCATTTACTGTGAATAAAACTTTCAATTAAATCTGCAGATATCAGACTTCAATCTGCCTATAAATTCTACAAACAGGACATCAGTGCTCGGGTTCTGGATGGAGTCCCCATCCCCCGACTCCTGTATCTGGCTTCCTTCTGTCCCCACAAGACTTCTCAGAAATTAGAAATAAAAAGAGCCACACAAAAAACGAAGAATACGGCATCCACCATGTGATTACATTAAAAAGCAGACTCTCCCGCTGAGGTCAGAACACTGGAACGGCCCACCTCCATATCTACAGAAGGGATCAGAAATGAGCTTTGGTAGAATCCTTCAAATATACAGAGATGAGGGGAGGGGAATTTTATTTCTCAGCCAGTGGCTGCGTTCCTCTCATCCTCTAAAAACATTTGAACGCGATGCACATGACCAGCCAATCAGCAGCCTGGACTTTGATGAGGTCATCTGCTACTTTTGGTCGGCCCCCAAGGAACAGAGGACACAGAAGGGAGATGGGGAAAAGTATATTATTACTATGTAAGACGTGTGTTATATACATACTAATACAATGTATCATACATTCTGTATTATTATAATACATTGTATCATTATATATAGATATATCTATCGATAGATAGATAGATAGATAGATAGATAGATAGATAGATAGATTAGATAGATAGAAAGCTGCCAGAGCGGTCCTTTCCTTTTCAAATCTATGCTCTGTAGTTCCATTTTCATAGGGACAGGGACCCTCACTATTATAATATATATATTTTATTTTTTTACATTGTATTATATACTGTAAATTATAGTATTATTTTTATTACTCTTTTAATATATAGCAAAAACTGAACCGATCTAAAAGATACACCCTCCAACAGAGATCAGAACACTGCGCAACAGATCAGTACAAAAATAGTAGTAATAATGTAAAATTCTGCTCGTATTTCCTCATCAAAACACTCGGATTGTCACTTCCGTCACTCCCGGTGGTACGACGCGTTTCGTCATACCGACTTCGTACTGGGAAGTCGGTATGAGGAATCTCATCGAGACGTGGCTGTACGGCAACCAGATGTGACGATCGCGTACCACCGGAAGTAACGTTCCAAGTGTTTTGATGAGGAAATAGGAGTGGAACTTGAAATTTTACATGCTCGCCGCTAACTTTTGATATCTCTGGCATCCTACCTGATACCAATGCGATTATTTCACCACCTTCTGTGGTGCACGACCATTAGGCCGGTGATGTAAGATATGTTTGTGTAATAAACTTTTTAAACGGTATCACACTATTTGGAGTTTACTTTCTCCACATACTACGATTATCTTTGGATCATCATCTATGGGCACATCGTTGTAATCTGATTTGCTGACTGCTCTTTTTGCAATATTAGCTGGTGAGTGTACATCTGACTGGGGAAGTGGGACCACGTATATTCACACGGTGTGGTGACAGCTGGATATTCGATATTATAAAATCTGAATGTGAAGTTGCTCATGGACTAGTAATGGACTAGCAAATACTTTTATGCATTCCTGTGCACTCTTTCACTGAGGGGTTCTCTGTCTTATTGAGTGTTTTTTGTTCCTAAGCGCTACTTTGTACCTCCGTTTTATATATATCTACTTATAGGTAGGCATGAGCTTCGAGTTCGAGTCGAACATCGGCTGTTCGCCAGTTCGCTGAACATCGAACAATTTGGGGTGTTCGCGGCAAATTCGAAAGCCGCGGAACACCCTTTAAAAGTCTATGGGAGAAATCAAAAGTGCTAATTTTAAAGGCTTATATGCAATTTATTGTCATAAAAAGTGTTTGGGGACCCGGGTCCTGCCCCAGGGGACATGGATCAATGCAAAAAAAAGTTTTTAAAAGGGCCGTTTTTTCAGGAGCAGTGATTTTATTAATGCTTAACCACTTCAATACCGGGGGGCACTTAGACACCTTCCTGCCCAGACCAATTTTCAGCTTTCAGCGCTGTCGCAGTCTGAATGACAATTTCGCGGTCATCCAACATTGTACCCAAACTAAGTTTTTATCATTTTGTTCCCACAAAGAGAGCTTTCTTTTGGTGGTATTTCATCACCTCTGTGGTTTTTATTTTTTGCTAAACAAATAAAAAAGACCAAAAATTTTTTTAAAAATAAAAGTTTTGCTTTTGTTTCTGTTAAAAAAATTTGTAAATAAGTAAGTTTTCTCTTTCACTGATGGGCACTGATAAGGCGGCACTGACAGGCACTGATACGACGGCACCGATGAGGTGGCACCAATGAGCGGGCACTAATGATGGGCACTGATATGCAGCACTGATGGGCATTGATAGGCGGCACTGATGGGCACTCATGGGTGGCACTGGTGGGCACTGATAGGCGACACTGGGCACTGAAAGGCAGCACTGCTGGGCACTGATACGTGGCACTGATAGGGATCCCTGGTGGCACTGGCAGTGGTAGGCATTGGAGTGGGCACTGATTGGCAGCTGCCTGGGCACATAGTGGTATTTCCCTGGGGGTCTAGGGGGCATATCTGGTGGTCCAGTGTGGATGGCTTCCCTGGTGGTCTTGGAGCGGCTTCCCTGGTGGTCCTGGGAGGGATCCAAGGGGGGGCTGTGCTGATAAACAATCAGCACAGACCCCCCCCGTCAGGAGAGCAGCCGATCGGCTCTCCTCTACTCGCGTCTGTCAGACGCGAGTGAGGAAAAGCCGATTACCAGCTCTTCCTATTTACATTGTGATCAGCCGTGATTAGACACGGCTGATCACCTAGATCGGTGTTGCAGGGTGGCCCCCTTACCATTTCACACAGGGGGAGGGCCGGGATCTGGGGGTCACCTTGTTAAAGGGGGCTTCCAGATTCCGATAAGCCCCCCCGCCCGCAGACCCCCACAACCACCGGGCAAGGGTTGTGGGGATGAGGCCCTTGTCCCCATCAACATGGGGGCAAGGTGTTTTGGGGGGCTACCCCAAAGCACCCTCCCAATGTTGAGGACATGTGGCCTGGTACGGTTCAGGAGGGGGTGGCGCTCTCTCATCCCCCCCCTCTTTTCCTGCGGTCTGCCAGGTTGCGTGCTCGGATAAGGGTCTGGTATGGGTTTTTGGGGGGACCCCACGCCGTTTTTTTTTTTTTAATTTTGGTTTGGGGTTCCCCTGTGGGGAATTCCCATGCCGTTTTTATCAATGAACTTTTATGTGTCGGACCGGCAAGTCATTAATAGCCGCGAGTAGTTTTAAATGACTTTTTTTCCTTTGAAATGTCATTTTGCTGTCAGACTGCTGTAAACACAGGAAACATGCGCCCCTTTACAGGCATACTATAGACACCTCCCAGGTACGAAATTTTAAGGAATATTACACTTTTATTGTTTCACTTTAAGCATTATTAAAATCACTGCTTCCGAAAAAACGGCCGTTTTTAAAACTTTTTTTTGCATTGATCCATGTCCCCTGGGGCAGGACCCAGGTCCCCAAACACTTTTTATGACAATAACTTGCATATAAGCCTTTAAAATTAGCACTTTTGATTATTCATGTTCGTGTCCCATAGACTTTAATGGTGTTCGTGTGTTCGAACAAATTTTTTGCCTGTTCGCATGTTCTGGTGCGAACCGAACCGGGGGGGTGTTTGGCTCATCCCTACTTATAGGTAATAATGTTTTAATATATATATTGTACTATTATTATACATTGTATCATATATTTATATATAGTATTATTAGATCTATTGTATATAGAAAATCATGCCGGAATTGTATCCCAGGCGGTCAGAGTGGCTCCTCTTTTCCCATCCCCCGTTATGCCTTACTCACGAGCTTTGGTGGTGACGGCGCTCGGGTTGGCGACTGAAGGCGCAGTTCTGGTTTCTGCGGCTGGGACTGCGACCTGCTCTGGGTGTACGGCTGATGGTAAGGCCCCGCCTCCAGCGTCTGCATCACAAGACTGGGCTGGTTCTGAGAAGAGACGGATTTACTGCGAACGGAGGTAAACGCCGTACTTCCGGAAGGCACGAATGTGGAGGAAATCAAAGGCACCGTTTTTCTTTCTGCAAGAGAGAATTTCACACACTTAGCGGACCGCCCTGAGCCCGGCTCCGCCCATAATAGTTAATAGGACGCTCCACTCACTAATGGCAATTATCTCGCTGACATTTAGCTGAGTAGACAGTATAGAGTTTAATGATTGTGTATACAGTAATGAAAATATGGGACAGCAATCTGTGGATTCTCTCTTCATTGGTCAGCTGTACAGGCAGTAAGGTCAGCATTCCGACTAAACAGATAAAAATCAATCTCCGTATCTCCCCTCCCCCTTTAGTAAAACGGATTCAGCTCAGCCAAATCAGAATATCCTAATGCAGTCTGAGGTATCAGCATTCCCCGTCGTATCGCCCTCCTAGGCAGTAGCGCAGTGAACATGGCAGGGGTGGAGTCGGGGATCTTACCTGGATTTTTTAACGACTCCACCAGCACTTTATAGTTCAATTTATTGGAGCTGAGACCGGCCGTGACGTCCTCGATCCTCCACAGATCCTTCTGCAGCTGCGTCCGGTCCTGGAGAACAACGAAGAAGAAATATTGTGTGATGTCATTTAGAGCTGCACGATTCTGGCTAAAATGAGAATCACCATTTTTTTGCTTAGAAGATCGATCACGATTCTCTCACAATTCTCGCGGCGTAACATCATCTTTCACATTAAAACAAAAAAAATAAAAAATTGGGCTGACTTTACTGTTTCGTTTTTGTTTTTTTTTCATTGAAGTGTATTTTTTTCTCAAAAAATTGCATTTGAAAGATGGCTGGGCAAATACAGTGCGACATTAAAATATTGCAGCAATTGTCATTTTATTCCCCAGGGTCTCTGCTAAACTATATATAATGTTTGGGGGTTCCAAGTAATTTTCTAGCAAAAAATATTGATTTTAACTTAAGAAAGAAGTGTCAGAAAAAGATTTAGACTTAAACTTCCTGCATTTACACGTTGTTTAAAAACTTGGCAGACTGCCAGATTATTTTTTCACACAGAAGTTCTATCCCTTTGATCTAAGAAGGAAGCTTAGTTACAATGTTGCAAGTTAAAAACTTTTCTTTTGATAGCCGAGTGAGCAGAAAAGTTTCTCCACTTGTTATAGGAAAGAATCGGCAAAATCTGCAGGAGAGATCGTCGGGGGGGGGGGGGGGGGGGTGTTGAATCGAGATCACGATTTTTTTAACGATTAATTGTGCAGCTCTAATGTCATTGCAGTATGATGTGTATGAGGAGCGAGAACACAAATCCCCGGTATAACGTGTATGAGGAGCGAGAACACAAATCCCCGGTATGATGTGTATGAGGAGCGAGAACACAAATCCCCGGTATGATGTGTATGAGGAGTGAGAACACAAATCCCTGGTATAACGTGTATGAGGAGCGAGAACACAAATCCCCGGTATGATGTGTATGAGGAGCGAGAACACAAATCCCCGGTATAACGTATATGAGGAGAGAGAACACAAATCCCCGGTATAACGTGTATGAGGAGTGAGAACACAAATCCCCGGTATAATGTGTATGAGGAGCGAGAACACAAATCCCCGGTATGATGTGTATGAGGAGTGAGAACACAAATCCCCGGTATAACGTGTATGAGGAGTGAGAACACAAATCCCCGGTATAATGTGTATGAGGAGCGAGAACACAAATCCCCGGTATGATGTGTATGAGGAGTGAGAACACAAATCCCCGGTATAACGTGTATGAGGAGTGAGAACACAAATCCCCGGTATAACGTGTATGAGGAGTGAGAACACAAATCCCCGGTATAATGTGTATGAGGAGCGAGAACACAAATCCCCGGTATAACGTGTATGAGGAGTGAGAACACAAATCCCCGGTATAACGTGTATGAGGAACGAGAACACAAATCCCCGGTATAACGTGTATGAGGAGTGAGAACACAAATCCCCGGTATAACGTGTATGAGGAGCGAGAACACAAATCCCTGGTATAACGTGTATGAGGAGTGAGAACACAAATCCCCGGTATAACGTGTATGAGGAGTGAGAACACAAATCCCTGGTATAACGTGTATGAGGAGTGAGAACACAAATCCCCGGTATAACGTGTATGAGGTGTGAGAACACAAATCCCCGGTATAACGTGTATGAGGAGTGAGAACACAAATCCCCGGTATAACGTGTATGAGGAGTGAGAACACAAATCCCTGGTATAACGTGTATGAGGAGTGAGAACACAAATCCCCGGTATAATGTGTATGAGGAGTGAGAACACAAATCCCCGGTATAACGTGTATGAGGAGCGAGAACACAAATCCCCCGGTATAACGTGTATGAGGAGCGAGAACACAAATCCCCCGGTATAACGTGTATGAGGAGCGAGAACACAAATCCAGAACTGATCGAGGTTCACAATCTGCAGATCGATGTTCCCCATCTGACTGCTGGGAGAGGGCACAGGTGCGCGCTCCTAACTGCCAGCCTGCAGTGTCTTTATAGAGCCCCCCATCCCCCGGTATCACACACACATTTGTGCTCATAAGTTTACATACCCTGGCAGAATTTATGATTTCTTGGCCATTTTTCGGAGAATATGAAATGATAACACAAAGACTTTTCTCTCACTCATGGTTAGTGTTTGGCTGAAGCCATTTATTATCAATCAGCTGTGTTTACTCTTTTTATATCATAATGACAACAAAAACTACCCAAATGACCCTGATCAAAAGTCTACATACCCCAGTTCTTAATACCGTGTATTGCCCCTTTACCATCAATGACGGCTTGAAGTCTTTTGTGGTATTTGTGGATGAGGCTCTTTATCTTCTCAGATGGTTCCTCTTGGCACAAAGTCCTCCAGCAGAAAGCCACAACCGCCAGGAAAATTGTTCAGGATGCAAAGAAAACCCCACAAATAACTTCAGGTGAAATACAGGACTCTCTGAAAACATGGGGTGTGGCTGTTTGAAGATGCACAATAAGGAGACACTTGAAGAAAGATGGGCTGCATGGTCAAGTCACCAGAAGAAAGTCATTACTACACAAATGCCACAAAGTATCCGCTTACAATACGCCAAACAGCACAGAGACAAGCCTCAAACCTTCTGCCACAAAGTCATTTGGAGTGATGAGACCAAAATTGAGCTTTTTGGCCACAACCATAAACACTACATTTGGAGAGGAGTCAACAAGGCCTATGATGAAAGGTCCACCATCCCTACTGTGAAACACGGCGGTGAATCGCTGATGTCAAAATTGATGGCAAGATGAATGCAGTATCTTATCAAACAAATACTGGAGGAACATTTGCATTCATCGGCCAGGAAGCTGCGCATGGAAAGTACTTGGACATTCCAACATGACAATGATCCAAAACACAAGGCCAAGTCCACCTGTCATTGGCTACAGCAGAATAAAGTGAAGGTTCTGGAGTGGCCATCTCAGTCTCCTGACCTCAATATCATTGAGCCCCTCTGGGGAGAACTCAAACGTGCCGTTCATGGAAGACAACCCAAGAATTTACAGGAACTGGAGGCTTTTTACCAAGAGGAACCATCTGAGAAGATAAAGAGCCTCATCCACAAATACCACAAAAGACTTCAAGCTGTCATTGATGGTAAAGGGGGCAATACACGGTATGAAGAACTGGGGTATGTAAACTTTTGATCAGGGTCATTTGGGTAGTTTTTGTTGTTATTATGATATTAAAAGAGTAAATACAGATGATTGATAATAAATGGCTTCAGCCAAACACTGACCATGAGTGAGAGAAAAGATTTTGTGTTATCATTCATATTCTCTGAAAAATGGCCAAGAAATCATAAATCCTGCCAGGGTATGTAAACTTATGAGCACAGCTGTATATTGGGGGGAAGGGTCAGCTGACCGCGGTGATCGGCGATATGACGTCACCTGAGATGAGGGCGAGCGGTTCATCTGTTCCTGTAACATTTGTCTCAGCCGGATGACGTCACTCTCCAGCCTCAGATATTCGTTCCACGAGTTCTCCATATCCTGTGCGGGGAAACAAAATACATCCGTGTGAGAATGTGGAACTGTCTGTGCCGCCCCAAAACAGCCAATCAGACGCCAGAGGAGGGAACAGGATTATCTGATTGGTAGCTCAGTGACAACAGACAGTTCTTATTGCAGGACCTCAAATCCAGGAAATACAAGAGAGCAGAGAGATCACCTCATCAGTCTGCTGCTCATTCCTCATTGTCCAATCAGCAGCCTTGACCAAGAGGTTACACTGGAGGCCAGTGACCCGGCTGTTCTGTCTGGCAGGGGTATCTGGATCACAAAACTGGCCAAACAGAAAGTCTTTGAGAGATACCAGCGTTCCCGTTCTGTGCATTCCGCTGTTTTCCCGGAGTCTAAGGCCCGCCTAGAAGTCAAATGTCTGAACCAATCATTATCCCAAATTTCTATGACTGATGAGGTCACGTGATCTCCCAGAATCAGCTACATGAGGACATTCCAGTCCACAGGAACATCAATCATTGGACACCACAGTCAGTAGGGGGCGCTCCAATACACACAATGAACACATACCGTGGAGACCTTCGACATCTCCGCTCGGATCTGCACCAAATCCTCCTGTAGGAGGCGCTGCTGGTAAGAGATCTTCTCCGTGTGCTGCGGCTGGTCCTTGTACTGGTCCATCTGTCTGTGCAGAACCTCCAGAACCGTCTCCAGCTTGTCCTGAGGGAACCAGGTTTGTTTAGGAACACATCATATGGAAAGTATAAAATCACCAATGTAAGGGGCATTCCTCTATATAACAAAGCTGTATATATAAAGTATTCATACCCCTTGACATTTCCCACATGTTGTCATGTTACAACCAAAAACATAAATGTATTTTATTGGGATTTTATGTGATAGACCAACACAAAGTGTCACATAATTGTGAAGTGGAAGGAAAATGATAAATGATACAAATAAATATGTGAAAAGTGTGGGGGGGGGGGGGCATTTGTATGGCGCCCCCTTTACTCTGATACCCCTAACTAAAATCTAGGGGAACCAATTGCCTTCAGAAGTCACCTAATTAGTAAATAGAGTCCACCTGTGTGTCATTTCATCTCAGTATAAATACAGCTGTTCTGTGAAGCCCTCAGAGGTTTGTTAGAGAACCTTAGTGAACAAACAGCATCATGAAGGCCAAGGAACACACCAGACAGGTCAGGGATAAAGTTGTGGAGAAGTATAAAGCAGGGTTAGGTTATAAAAAAAATCTCCCAAGCTTTGATCATCTCACGGAGCTCTGTTCAATCCATCATCGGAAAATGGAAAGAGTATGGCACAACTGCAAACCTACCAAGACATGGCCGTCCACCTAAACTGACCGGCCGGGCAAGGAGAGCATTCATCAGAGAAGAGCCAAGAGGTCCATGGTAACTCTGGAGGAGCTGCAGAGATCCACAGCTCAGGTGGGAGAATCTGTCCACAGGACAACTATTAGTCGTGTTCTCCACAAATCTGCCCTTTATGGAAGAGTGACAAGAAGAAAGACATTGGTGAAAGAAAGTCATAAGAAGTCCTGTTTGTAGTTTGTGAGAAGCCATGTGGAGGACACAGCAAACATGTGGAAGAAGGTGATCTGGTCAGAGGAGACCAAAATTCAACTTTATGGCCTAAAAGCAAAACGCTATGTGTGGGGAAAACTAACACTGCCCATCACCCTGAACACACCATCCCCACCGTGAAACATGGTGGCGGCATCATGTGGTGGGGATGGTTTTCTTCAGCAGGGACAGGGAAGCTGGTCAGAGTTGATGGGAAGATGGATGGAGACAAATACAGGACAATCTTAGAAGAAAACCTGTTAGAATCTACAAAAGACTTAAGACTGGGGCGGAGGTTCACCTTCCAGCAGGACAACGACCCGAAACATCCAGCCAGAGCTACAATGGAATGGTTTAGATCAAAGCATATTCATGTGTTAGAATGGCCCAGTCACAGTCCAGACCTAAATCACATTGAGAATCTGTGACAAGACTTGAAAATTGCTGTTCACAGACGCTCTCCATCCAATCTGACAGAACTTGAGATATTTTACAAAGAAGAATGGGCAGAAATGTCCTCTCTAGATGTGCAAAGCTGGTAGAGACATCCCCAAAAAGACTTGTAGAGAAAGGGGGTTCTACAAAGTATTGACTCCGGGGGGCGCCATACAAATGCCCCTCCCCCCACACTTTTCACATATTTATTTGTATCATTTATCACTTTCCTTCCACTTCACAATTATGTGACACTTTGTGTTGGTCTATCACATAAAATCCCAATAAAATACATTTACGTTTTTGGGTGTAACAAAATGTGGGGAATTTCAAGGGGTATGAATACTTTCAAGGCACTGTATAAATATATATATTGCGGTCAGCGAGCGAATATATCTATTTATATACAGTATATATATATATATTGGGAGTACCAATGTTGCCTCTTCACTGCCGGCCAGAGAGACCCAAAACTCACCTTGTTGTCCTTCAGAGCCCGAATTTTGTCTTCTAAATCCTGCAGGACCCGGTCCTGTTCACACAGAATACTGAGCTTCACCTGCACAGAGAGAACACACAGGGAGGGGTCACTGGGGGAGGGGTCACTGGGGGAGGGGTCACTGGGGGAGGGGTCACTAGGGGGAGGGGCTTATATACAGAGCACAATACTTCATACAGCTGACATTTTGACAGCAGCATCGAAACAAAAGCTGTGCAGAGTCTTACATTTGGTTTCCTTTAGAAAGCAACCACAGCCTAAGTAGAAAAGCCTGTCCCCCGCCAGCATGCTGCAGAGAAGGCCCCTTGTTCTCTGCTTGGAAGCAGTGGTCTCTCTGCAGTGGTCACACCCCCCCACTGATGAGTCATACCTATGGATCTGCTGATTGGGGAGTTCAGCCTACAGTGGGTTGGACCTCTGCAGAGAGACCACTGCTTCCACATAGAAAGTCAACTACAATTTCCGAATTAGCAGCAGAGAGGACATTAATATTGAAGAAATACAAAACTTACATCAACATCACTCTCTGCGATTCTGACCGGCTTGTGGGAGCGATCCTTCAGCGACTCTCTTCCCACCACCTGATGATGATAGAAGAGCGGCGTTATGACAGAAAGGAGGCGCCTGCACTGACAGCGATGTGTCCAAAGACTGCCAAGCCGTAGCACATGCAGCAAGACCGCAACATTGTTCATCAGCACCAACAAGACATCCATTGTTATCACCCAGACTCTGCTCTCTCCTCCAATCCGCACCACCCACCAATGAGTGTCCAATACAATCCACCCCACACCCACCTCTCCACTCCGCCCCACACCCAGCCCTCTATATGGAAACACTCCGCCCCACACTGACAAAATCCACCCTGTGCCTGCAGCATCCAGAGGGGGAGGGGGAGGTACCCCTCCCCAGGGCCAGCCAATAGCATTACAGGCAAATTGTCATTACAAAACCTGACTGGACCTGATTTGGTCCTCAATTTCTGGGTTGTATTCTCTCCTGACATCATACTGGACACCCGGAGTGAACACAGGAGGAGTCATACCTGGACCCCGGGAGCAGAGGTGTAACAGTGGCCAGAGCAGCCTATGCGTCTACTATGTGGCCCTGGGGAAGGAGGGGGCCCATCAAACAGAAAGTCTCCAGTATAGAAGGGATGAGCTCAGGATTAGTCACAGATCCCCCTCTGTGCAGGAAGAAGGATGGAAATGTCAATGTGATTATTACTATTATCACTACTTCTATTACTCCTATCCTCAGCACTGCCCCCCACTGGTGTAGTCTGACATTTCCTGCTGACGGTTCCTGAATTCACTTCTATGTGGTTTCCATGCGCCTGCCTGTGTGTCAGGTGTCCCACTGCTTGGGGGCGCCATTAGGAACTGCAGAGGCCCCCCCAACACATCTGCTAAACTGCCGCTCGTTTTTGCTGCAGGGGCAGCATGGTGTGCGATTTACACCCAGTGCCACACACAGCCCCGCACGCAGCCCCCTACACACACACACGCATCCCTGCACACACACAGCCCCCCACGCACAGCCCGGCACTCACGCGGCCCCACAAACGCAGCCCCTCGCACACACACGCAGCCCCCCACACGCACAGCCCAGCGCACACACAGCCCCCACGCACAGCCCCTCGCACACACACGCAGCCCCCCCCCGCACACACACACAGCCCCCCACACACACGCAGCCCCCCACACACACATGCAGCCCCTCGCACACACATGCAGCCCCACACACACAAACGCAGCTCCCCGCACACACACGCAGCCCCCCACACGCACAGCCCCCCACGCACAGTACCGCACACACACGCAGCCCCCCACACGCACAGCCCCCCACGCACAGTACCGCACACACACACAGCCCCCCACACACAGTACCGCACACACACGCAGCCCCCCACACGCACAGCCCGGCGCACACACACACAGCCCCCCACGCACAGTACCGCACACACACGTAGCCCCCCACACGCAGCCCTGCACACACGCAGCCCCCCCCACACACACACACGCAGCCCCCCACACGCACACACAGCCCCCCATGCACAGTACCGCACACACACGCAGCCCCCCACACGCAGCCCTGCACACACGCAGCCCCGCACACACGCAGCCCCGCACACACGCAGCCCCGCACACACGCAGCCCCCTGCACACACGCAGCCCCCTGCACACACGCAGCCCCCTGCACACACACGCAGCCCCCTGCACACACACGCGCAGCCCCCCACACGCACAGCCCGGCGCACAGACAGCCCCTGCACACACACGCAGCCCCTCCACACACACACAGCCCCCCGCATACACACCCAGCCCCCCATGCACACTGCCTCGCACACGCAGCCCCCGCACCAGAATAGATGTGAACCCGGCTAATATAGGAGTTCATTATGTTACAATAACTGTCACTGGCAGTTGCTCGCACAGGGGCCCATCTTAATTTTGCTATGGGGCCCCCGTGATTTGTAGTTCCACCCCGACCTGGAGAGTCTTTCTATTTACATCCACAGCCGGGACATGCCGAACCTCAGAGGACGGGCGACCAGACCCCTAATAACGGGCTAAAAAACGCACTTTAGTCTGACTTAGCTGAGCAATTGTAGCAATCTAAAACATTAGAGGAGGAGATTACACTATAGTCTATATAATATGAGAATGTTACATTGTACTCTATATAATATGAGAATGTTACATTGTACTCTATATAATATTATAATGTTACATTGTACTCTATATAATATGAGAATGTTACATTGTACTCTATATAATATGAGAATGTTACATTGTACTCTATATAATATGAGAATGTTACATTGTACTCTATATAATATTAGAATGTTACATTGTACTCGATATCGGGGGTCAGCAACCTGTCGATCGCAATCTACCTATTAACCACGAGCAGGTGTCGGGTGGATTGTGACCACACCCCTGCTTTGCCAACCCGCACTAGGTGCCACTCCCCATACCACTGTGTGTGTGTGTGTGTGTGTGTGGGGGGGTCAGATTGGCAGAGCCTACTACTGGGGGGGGGGGGGGGCAGAGTGACAGGGCATACTACTGTGGGGGGGGGGCAGAGTGACAGGGCATACTACTGTGGGGGGGGGGGCAGAGTGACAGGGCATACTACTGTGGGGGGGGGGGGCAGAGTGACAGGGCATACTACTGTGGGGGGGGGGGGGGGGGGGCAGAGTGACAGGGCATACTACTGGAGGGGGGGGCAGAGTGACAGGGCATACTACTGTGGGGGGGGGGCAGAGTGACAGGGCATACTCCTGTGGGGGGGGGCAGAGTGACAGGGCATACTACTGTGGGGGGGGGGGCAGAGTGACAGGGCATACTACTGTGGGGGGGGGGGGCAGAGTGACAGGGCATACTACTGGAGGGGGGGGCAGAGTGACAGGGCATACTACTGTGGGGGGGGGGGCAGAGTGACAGGGCATACTCCTGTGGGGGGGGGGCAGAGTGACAGGGCATACTACTGTGGGGGGGGGGGCAGAGTGACAGGGCATACTACTGGAGGGGGGGGGCAGAGTGACAGGGCATACTACTGTGGGGGGGCAGAGTGACAGGGCATACTACTGGGGGGGGGGGCAGAGTGGCAGAGCATTCTACTGTGGGGGAGGGGGGCAGAGTATACTACTGGGGGGGGAGCACACTACTGTGGGGGTGGGTGATGAGAAATGGGGCAGAGGTCATTACTGTGTGGGGGGCATAGAACACGACTGTGGAGGAAACAGGACACTGCTATGGGAGGCATAGGAGACAGCTTTGGGGGGGCAGAGGACACTTATGGGGGCAGAGGTCATTACTGTATGGGTGGCAGAGGACACTGCTTTTGAGGGCATAGGGGACAACTTTAGAGGGCAGAGGACACTACTGTGGGCAGTGATGTGAAGGGGGGCAGAAGACACTACAATGGGGGGGGGGGCAGGACCCTACTGTGGGGGGCAGAGGACCCTACTATGGGGGACACAGGACCCTACTGTGGGGGGTGATGTGAAGGGGGGCAGAGGACCCTACTATGAGGGACAAAGGACCCTACTGTGGGAGACACAGGACCCTACTGTGGGGAGGGGGGGGGTGATGTGAAGGGGGGGAGAGGATACCACTGTGACTATTTTATTGGGGGCTTTATAGTTAATTTTTTTATAAAGGGTGACACACCCTCTGGGGATCTTTGATCTTTTCCATATTGTCCAGGTAGATCTCCGCCTCTCAAAGGTTACCTCCCCCTGATTTATATAATATTATGATGTCACATTGTACATTGCAGAACACTTTATAATATACATCTTGGACTTCCTGTAAAGGTCAGAGGTCACTGGGATGGAATTGGAGTTCCTGATCCTTCTTTCTGTGTTAGTGTCATGCTACCGATCCCTTGTCACAAAGCTGACACTCTACATTTCCCAATAATACACGGAACACAATGATGTTTATTTGCAAGCAGACTGAATGCCATTGCAAGCCAAAAAATATATCTAGAGGAACTAAAAATACAAAAAAAAAAAAAAAAAAAACCACGACAACCAGAAATAATAAAACCTACGAGAAGCGAGTCAAAGACGGCAGCAGCTGCATCTCTAACTAGCGGCGTGCCGCGCGCACAAAGCCATGAAATGGTCACAGCGGGGGCGGGACTGGCGGCTTACGTTAATGCTCGTTCGGTACCCCGGGGTGGAGTTCCTTAGAACACTGTGAACCAAGTTGATCAGAGGCTCATTATATTTTATCTGTTCCAAATTAAAAGTTACATGTTACCAGAATCCGACAAACCAGGAGAGAGTCACAGTCTGTGCTGCCCAGAGACCCCGAAATCTGACCGAGGACACCCCCAAATCCCCAGAACTCAACAGGAAATATGGGGGACTAAACCCCATCCCCCTCCCCCCAGTCCAACTCAGAGGACCTCACACTTCTGTATGGACCCCCGAGTGTCAGGGTGTCATTGTTCTGGGACCCCCAAGTGTCAGTGTGTCATTGTTCTGGACCCCCAAGTGTCAGGTGTCATTGTTCTGGGACCCCCAAATGTCAGGGTGTCATTGTTCTGGACCCCCAAATGTCAGGGTGTCATTGTTCTGGACCCCCAAGTGTCAGGGTGTCATTGTTCTGGGACCTCCAAGTGTCAGGGTGTCATTGTTCTGGGACCCCCAAGTGTCAGTGTGTCATTGTTCTGGGACCCCCAAGTGTCAGGGTGTCATTGTTCTGGACCCCCAAGTGTCAGGGTGTCATTGTTCTGGGACCTCCAAGTGTCAGGGTGTCATTGTTCTGGGACCCCCAAGTGTCAGGGTGTCATTGTTCTGGGACCCCCAAGTGTCAGTGTGTCATTGTTCTGGACCCCCAAGTGTCAGGGTGTCATTGTTCTGGGACCCCCATGTGTCAGGGTGTCATTGTTCTGGACCCCCAAATGTCAGGGTGTCATTGTTCTGGGACCCCCAAATGTCAGGGTGTCATTGTTCTGGACCCCCAAGTGTCAGTGTGTCATTGTTCTGGGGACCCCCAAGTGTCAGGGTGTCATTGTTCTGGACCCCCAAGTGTCAGTGTGTCATTGTTCTGGGGACCCCCAAGTGTCAGGGTGTCATTGTTCTGGGACCCCCAAGTGTCAGGGTGTCATTGTTCTGGGACCCCCAAGTGTCAGTGTGTCATTGTTCTGGACCCCCAAGTGTCAGGGTGTCATTGTTCTGGACCCCCAAGTGTCAGGTGTCATTCTTCTGGACCCCCAAGTGTCAGGGTGTCATTGTTCTGGACCCCCAAGTGTCAGTGTGTCATTGTTCTGGGACCCCCAAGTGTCAGGATGTCATTGTTCTGGGACCCCCAAGTGTCAGTGTGTCATTGTTCTGGACCTCCAAGTGTCAGGGTGTCATTGTTCTGGACCCCCAAGTGTCAGGGTGTCATTGTTCTGGACCCCCAAGTGTCAGGGTGTCATTGTTCTGGACCCCCAAGTGTCAGGGTGTCATTGTTCTGGACCCCCAAGTGTCAGGGTGTCATTGTTCTGGGGACCCAAGTGTCAGGGTGTCATTGTTCTGGGGACCCAAGTGTCAGGGTGTCATTGTTCTGGACCCCCAAGTATCAGGGTGTCATTGTTCTGGACCCCCAAGTATCAGGGTGTCATTGTTCTGGACCCCCAAGTGTCAGGGTGTCATTGTTCTGGGACCCCCAAGTGTCAGGGTGTCATTGTTCTGGACCCCCAAGTGTCAGGTGTCATTGTTCTGGGACCCCCAAATGTCAGGGTGTCATTGTTCTGGGACCCCCAAGTGTCAGGGTGTCATTGTTCTGGACCCCCAAGTGTCAGGGTGTCATTGTTCTGGGACCTCCAAGTGTCAGGGTGTCATTGTTCTGGGACCCCCAAATGTCAGGGTGTCATTGTTCTGGACCCCCAAGTGTCAGGGTGTCATTGTTCTGGACCCCCAAGTGTCAGTGTGTCATTGTTCTGGGACCCCCAAGTGTCAGGGTGTCATTGTTCTGGGACCCCCAAGTGTCAGTGTGTCATTGTTCTGGACCCCCAAGTGTCAGTGTGTCATTGTTCTGGACCCCCCAAGTGTCAGGGTGTCATTGTTCTGGGACCCCCAAGTGTCAGTGTGTCATTGTTCTGGACCCCCAAGTGTCAGGGTGTCATTGTTCTGGGACCCCCATGTGTCAGGGTGTCATTGTTCTGGACCCCCAAATGTCAGGGTGTCATTGTTCTGGACCCCCAAGTGTCAGGGTGTCATTGTTCTGGACCCCCAAGTGTCAGTGTGTCATTGTTCTGGGGACCCCCAAGTGTCAGTGTGTCATTGTTCTGGGACCCCCAAGTGTCAGGGTGTCATTGTTCTGGACCCCCAAGTGTCAGAGTGTCATTGTTCTGGGGACCCCCAAGTGTCAGGGTGTCATTGTTCTGGGACCCCCAAGTGTCAGGGTGTCATTGTTCTGGGGACCCCCAAGTGTCAGTGTGTCATTGTTCTGGGGACCCCCAAGTGTCAGGGTGTCATTGTTCTGGGGACCCCCAAGTGTCAGTGTGTCATTGTTCTGGGGACCCCCAAGTGTCAGGGTGTCATTGTTCTGGGACCCCCAAGTGTCAGGGTGTCATTGTTCTGGGACCCCCAAGTGTCAGTGTGTCATTGTTCTGGACCCCCAAGTGTCAGGGTGTCATTGTTCTGGGACCCCCATGTGTCAGGGTGTCATTGTTCTGGGACCCCCAAGTGTCAGGTGTCATTCTTCTGGACCCCCAAGTGTCAGGGTGTCATTGTTCTGGACCCCCAAGTGTCAGGGTGTCATTGTTCTGGACCCCCAAGTGTCAGTGTGTCATTGTTCTGGGACCCCCAAGTGTCAGTGTGTCATTGTTCTGGACCTCCAAGTGTCAGGGTGTCATTGTTCTGGACCCCCAAGTGTCAGGGTGTCATTGTTCTGGACCCCCAAGTGTCAGGGTGTCATTGTTCTGGACCCCCAAGTGTCAGGGTGTCATTGTTCTGGACCCCCAAGTGTCAGGGTGTCATTGTTCTGGACCCCCAAGTGTCAGGGTGTCATTGTTCTGGGGACCCCCAAATGTCAGGGTGTCATTGTTCTGGGACCCCCAAGTGTCAGGGTGTCATTGTTCTGGACCCCCAAGTGTCAGTGTGTCATTGTTCTGGACCCCCAAGTGTCAGGGTGTCATTGTTCTGGACCCCCAAGTATCAGGGTGTCATTGTTCTGGACCCCCAAGTATCAGGGTGTCATTGTTCTGGACCCCCAAGTGTCAGGGTGTCATTGTTCTGGGACCCCCAAGTGTCAGGGTGTCATTGTTCTGGACCCCCAAGTGTCAGGTGTCATTGTTCTGGGACCCCCAAGTGTCAGGGTGTCATTGTTCTGGGACCCCCAAGTGTCAGGGTGTCATTGTTCTGGACCCCCAAGTGTCAGGGTGTCATTGTTCTGGGACCTCCAAGTGTCAGGGTGTCATTGTTCTGGGACCCCCAAATGTCAGGGTGTCATTGTTCTGGACCCCCAAGTGTCAGGGTGTCATTGTTCTGGACCCCCAAGTGTCAGTGTGTCATTGTTCTGGGACCCCCAAGTGTCAGGGTGTCATTGTTCTGGGACCCCCAAGTGTCAGGGTGTCATTGTTCTGGGACCCCCAAGTGTCAGTGTGTCATTGTTCTGGACCCCCAAGTGTCAGTGTGTCATTGTTCTGGACCCCCAAGTGTCAGGGTGTCATTGTTCTGAACCCCCAAATGTCAGGGTGTCATTGTTCTGGGACCCCCAAATGTCAGGGTGTCATTGTTCTGGACCCCCAAGTGTCAGGGTGTCATTGTTCTGGACCCCCAAGTGTCAGTGTGTCATTGTTCTGGGGACCCCCAAGTGTCAGTGTGTCATTGTTCTGGGACCCCCAAGTGTCAGGGTGTCATTGTTCTGGACCCCCAAGTGTCAGAGTGTCATTGTTCTGGGGACCCCCAAGTGTCAGGGTGTCATTGTTCTGGGACCCCCAAGTGTCAGGGTGTCATTGTTCTGGGACCCCCAAGTGTCAGTGTGTCATTGTTCTGGACCCCCAAGTGTCAGGGTGTCATTGTTCTGGACCCCCAAGTGTCAGGGTGTCATTGTTCTGGACCCCCAAGTGTCAGTGTGTCATTGTTCTGGACCCCCAAGTGTCAGGGTGTCATTGTTCTGGGACCCCCATGTGTCAGGGTGTCATTGTTCTGGACCCCCAAGTGTCAGGGTGTCATTGTTCTGGACCCCCAAGTGTCAGGGTGTCATTGTTCTGGACCCCCAAGTGTCAGGGTGTCATTGTTCTGGACCCCCAAGTGTCAGGGTGTCATTGTTCTGGGACCCCCAAGTGTCAGGGTGTCATTGTTCTGGACCCCCAAGTGTCAGGGTGTCATTGTTCTGGACCCCCAAGTGTCAGGGTGTCATTGTTCTGGGACCCCCAAGTGTCAGGGTGTCATTGTTCTGGGGACCCAAGTGTCAGGGTGTCATTGTTCTGGACCCCCAAGTGTCAGGGTGTCATTGTTCTGGACCCCCAAGTGTCAGGGTGTCATTGTTCTGGACCCCCAAGTGTCAGGGTGTCATTGTTCTGGGACCCCCAAGTGTCAGGGTGTCATTGTTCTGGGGACCCAAGTGTCAGGGTGTCATTGTTCTGGGACCCCCAAGTGTTGGTGTGTCATTGTTCTGAGACCCCCAAGTGTTGGTGTGTCATTGTTCTGGACCCCCAAGTGTTGGTGTGTCATTGTTCTGGACCCCCAAGTGTTGGTGTGTCATTGTTCTGGACCCCCAAGTGTCAGTGTGTCATTGTTCTGGGACCCCCAAGTGTAAGGGTGTCATTGTTCTGGGGACCCCCAAGTGTCAGTGTGTCATTGTTCTGGGACCCCCAAGTGTAAGGGTGTCATTGTTCTGGGGACCCCCAAGTGTCAGGGTGTCATTGTTCTGGGACCCCCAAGTGTCAGTGTGTCATTGTTCTGGGACCCCCAAGTGTCAGGGTGTCATTGTTCTGGACCCCCAAGTGTCAGGGTGTCATTGTTCTAGGACCCCCATGTGTCAGGGTGTCATTGTTCTGGGACCCCCAAGTGTCAGTGTGTCATTGTTCTGGACCCCCAAGTGTCAGGGTGTCATTGTTCTGGGACCCCCAAGTGTCAGTGTGTCATTGTTCTGGACCCCCAAGTGTCAGGGTGTCATTGTTCTGGGACCCCCAAGTGTCAGTGTGTCATTGTTCTGGACCCCCAAGTGTCAGTGTGTCATTGTTCTGGACCCCCAAGTGTCAGGGTGTCATTGTTCTGGACCCCCAAGTGTCAGGGTGTCATTGTTCTGGGACCCCCAAGTGTCAGTGTGTCATTGTTCTGGACCCCCAAGTGTCAGGGTGTCATTGTTCTGGGACCCCCAAGTGTCAGTGTGTCATTGTTCTGGACCCCCAAGTGTCAGGGTGTCATTGTTCTGGACCCCCAAGTGTCAGGGTGTCATTGTTCTGGACCCCCAAGTGTCAGGTGTCATTGTTCTGGGACCCCCAAATGTCAGGGTGTCATTGTTCTGGGACCCCCAAGTGTCAGGGTGTCATTGTTCTGGACCCCCAAGTGTCAGGGTGTCATTGTTCTGGGACCCCCAAGTGTCAGGGTGTCATTGTTCTGGACCCCTAAGTGTCAGTGTGTCATTGTTCTGGACCCCCAAGTGTCAGTGTGTCATTGTTCTGGGGACCCCCAAGTGTCAGGGTGTCATTGTTCTGGACCCCCAAGTGTCAGGGTGTCATTGTTCTGGGACCCCCAAGTGTCAGGTGTCATTCTTCTGGACCCCCAAATGTCAGGGTGTCATTGTTCTGGACCCCCAAGTGTCAGGTGTCATTCTTCTGGACCCCCAAGTGTCAGGTGTCATTCTTCTGGACCCCCAAGTGTCAGTGTGTCATTGTTCTGGACCCCCAAGTGTCAGTGTGTCATTGTTCTGGACCCCCAAGTGTCAGGGTGTCATTGTTCTGGTGCCCCCAAGTGTCAGGTGTCATTGTTCTGGACCCCCAAGTGTCAGTGTGTCATTGTTCTGGACCCCCAAGTGTCAGTGTGTCATTGTTCTGGACCCCCAAGTGTCAGTGTGTCATTGTTCTGGACCCCCAAGTGTCAGTGTGTCATTGTTCTGGACCCCCAAGTGTCAGTGTGTCATTGTTCTGGTGCCCCCAAGTGTCAGTGTGTCATTGTTCTGGACCCCCAAATGTCAGGGTGCCATTGTTCTGGGACCCCCAAGTGTCAGGGTGTCATTGTTCTGGACCCCCAAGTGTCAGGGTGTCATTGTTCTGGACCCCCAAGTGTCAGGGTGTCATTGTTCTGGGACCTCCAAATGTCAGGGTGTCATTGTTCTGGGACCTCCAAGTGTCAGGGTGTCATTGTTCTGGACCCCCAAGTGTCAGGGTGTCATTGTTCTGGGACCCCCAAATGTCAGGGTGTCATTGTTCTGGGACCCCCAAGTGTCAGGGTGTCATTGTTCTGGACCCCCAAGTGTCAGGGTGTCATTGTTCTGGGGACCCCCAAGTGTCAGGGTGTCATTGTTCTGGGACCCCCAAGTGTCAGGGTGTCATTGTTCTGGGGACCCCCAAGTGTCAGGGTGTCATTGTTCTGGGACCCCCAAGTGTCAGGGTGTCATTGTTCTGGACCCCCAAGTGTCAGGGTGTCATTGTTCTGGGACCCCCAAGTGTCAGGGTGTCATTGTTCTGGACCCCCAAGTGTCAGGGTGTCATTGTTCTGGACCCCCAAGTGTCAGGGTGTCATTGTTCTGGACCCCCAAGTGTCAGGGTGTCATTGTTCTGGACCCCCAAGTGTCAGGGTGTCATTGTTCTGGACCCCCAAGTGTCAGGGTGTCATTGTTCTGGACCCCCAAGTGTCAGGGTGTCATTGTTCTGGACCCCCAAGTGTCAGTGTGTCATTGTTCTGGACCCCCAAGTGTCAGTGTGTCATTGTTCTGGACCCCCAAGTGTCAGGGTGTCATTGTTCTGGACCCCCAAGTGTCAGGGTGTCATTGTTCTGGGTCCCCCAAGTGTCAGTGTGTCATTGTTCTGGGTCCCCCAAGTGTCAGGGTGTCATTGTTCTGGAACCCCCAAGTGTCAGAGTGTCATTGTTCTGGATCCACAAGTGTCAGTGTGTCATTGTTCTGGACCCCCAAGTGTCAGGGTGTCATTGTTCTGGATCCCCAAGTGTCAGGGTGTCATTGTTCTGGATCCACAAGTGTCAGTGTGTCATTGTTCTGGATCCCCAAGTGTCAGGGTGTCATTGTTCTGGACCCCCAAGTGTCAGGGTGTCATTGTTCTGGACCCCCAAGTGTCAGGGTGTCATTGTTCTGGACCCCCAAGTGTCAGGGTGTCATTGTTCTGGATCCCCAAGTGTCAGGGTGTCATTGTTCTGGACCCCCAAGTGTCAGGGTGTCATTGTTCTGGGACCCCCCAAGTAATTGTATTTCCTCCCCCACTGAGGACGGTCACAGAAGTGATATTTCAGGGGATGGATTGGGCTGTAGAGGGTTCTGGTCACCCACAATGACTCTCATAAACACTTTTCTCTTCCCAGAATCCTTCACTCTACACGGGGCCCCCACATCAGACTTTTCAGGACCACCAGATGATTTCACAAGGCTGTAAAATGAATTGGAATCTCATGAAGACAATGGATAGGAGGACTTACCTTGAGGTCTAAATACTCCAACTCCTTCTTCAGCTGAATGTAGGTATCATCCGCCTCCGAGAGAAGACAAGATGTTACAGAGAGATCACAGACGGGGCCCCGGGGCCCCTACATATATACCACACATCATTTATATACAACATCTGTATACTGACAGCTCTGCAATGTACAGACCATAAAGGATTCATGTACAACATATATATATATATATATATATATATATATATATATATATATACCCCGATCAGCCAGAACATTATGACCACCCAATATGGAGGAGGTCCCCCTTTTGTGGCCATCGAGACATGAACTCCACTAGACAAATCATCACCGGCTTGTCTTCTTCCCGTCCTGCATCCCGGTGACATCTCTTCCCAGGTGACATCTCTTCCCAGGTGACATCTCTTCCCAGGTGACACCTCCGGCCATCCACCATTCATCAGACCAGGCCACCTTCTTCCATTGCTCCTTCCTCCAGTTCCAATGTCATGTGCCCATTGTAGGCGCTATTGGCTGTGAATACGGGTCACCATGGACACCCTGACCGGGTTGCAGCGGCACCGCCCCCATACACAACAACCTTCAACTTCAGGGACAACATGTTCACTTGCTTCCTCATATATCCCACCCACTTTCAGGTGCCATTATAACCAGATAATCAATGTCATCCCTTCACCTGTCAGGGGTCAGAATGTTATGGCTGAGCGGTGTATATGGGGGGTTGTGTATGTGTGTATATGTATATGTATATATATATATATATATATATATATATATATACACATACATACATACACACTTACAGTATCTGACAAAAGTAAGTACACCCCTCAGTGACATTTGTGTAAATCTTTTCTTCTATCTTTTCATGTGACAACACTGAAGAAATGACACTTGTCTACAATGTAAAGTAGTGAGTGTACAGCTTGTATAACAGTGTAAATTTACTGTCCCCTCAAAATAACTCAACACACAGCCATTAATGTCTAAACCGCTGGCAACAAAAGTCAGTACACCCCTAAGTGAAAATGTCCAAATTGGGCCCAAAGTGTCAATATTTTGTGTGGCCACCATTATTTTCCAGCACTGCCTTAACCCTCTTGGGCATGGAGGTCACCAGAGCTTCACAGGTTGTCACTGGAGTCCTCTTCCCCTCCTCCATGATGACATCACAGAGCTGGTGGATGTTAGAGACCTTGCGCTCCTCCACCTTCCGTTTGAGGATGTCCCACAGATGATCAATAGGGTTTAGGTCTGGAGACATGCTTGGCCAGTCCATCACCTTTACCCTCAGCTTCTTTAGCAAGGCAGTGGTGGTCTTGGAGGTGTGTTTGGGGTGGTTATCATGTTGGAATACTGCCCTGCGGTCCAGTCTCTGAAGGGAGGGGATCATGCTCTTCTTCAGTATATCACAGTACATGTTGGCATTCATGGTTCCTTCAATGATCTGTAGCCCCCCAGTGCCGGCAGCACTCATGCAGCCCCAGACCATGACACTCCCACCACCATGCTTGACTGTAGACAAGACACACTTGTCTTTGTCCTCCTCACCTGGTTGCCCCCACACACGCTTGTCACCATCTGAACCAAATACGTTTATCTTGGTCTCATCAGACCACAGGACATGGTTCCAGTAATCCATGTCCTTAGTCTGCTTGTCTTCAGCAAACTGTTTGTGGACTTTCTTGTACATCATCTTTAGAAGAGGCTTCCTTCTGGGATGACAGCCATGCAGACCAATTTGATGCAGTGTGTGGCGTATGGTCTGAGCACTGA
Organism: Aquarana catesbeiana; assembly: GCF_042186555.1. Taxonomy (NCBI): domain Eukaryota; kingdom Metazoa; phylum Chordata; class Amphibia; order Anura; family Ranidae; genus Aquarana; species Aquarana catesbeiana. The sequence continues at coordinate 3,934,566 of NC_133334.1, read as the reverse complement.
CAGGCTGACCCCCCCACCCCTTCAACCTCTGCAGCAATGCTGGCAGCACTCATACGTCTATTTCCCAAAGACAACCTCTGGATATGACGCTGAGCACGTGACCTCAACTTCTTTGGTGGACCATGGCGAGGCCTGTTCTGAGAGGAACCTGTCCTGTTATACCTCTGTATGGTCTTGGCCACTGTGCTGCAGCTCAGTTTCAGAGTCTTGGCAATCTTCTTATAGCCTAGGCCATCTTTATGTACAGCAACAATTCTTTTTTTCAGATCCTCAGAGAGTTCTTTGCCATGAGGTGCCATGTTGTACTTCCAGTGACCAGTATGAGAGAGTGAGAGCGATAACACCAAATTTAACACACCTGCTCCCCATTCACACCTGAGACCTTGTAACACTAACGAGTCACATGACACCGGGGAGGGAAAATTGCTGATTGGCCCAATTTGGAGATTTTCACTTAGGGGTGTACTGACTTTTGTTGTCAGCGGTTTAGACATTAATGGCTGTGTGTTGAGTTATTTTGAGGGGACAGTAAATTTACACTGTTATACAAGCTGTACACTCACTACTTTACATTGTAGACAAGTGTCATTTCTTCAGTGTTGTCACATGAAAAGATAGAAATGTGCAGTGTACAGAGTATATCCCTGTATAGCGCCCCCTCTGGTATATACTGGGTGTACACTGGAGGTTGGTATTGATGTGCGGACTGTTACATTGTAATCGATCACACAGGATATACATTGTATAATATATACATTATAAAGGTGACGTCATGCAGCAGATGAGGGAAGTCGCCATGCAGAGGCCGCCATGAAAATCAGCAAAAGCCAAACCTGTGGGAGAGATGGGGGGACGCCGGATAACGGGGAGAGATGGGGGGACGCGGGATAACGGGGAGAGATGGGGGGACGCGGGATAACGGGGAGAGATGGGGGGACGGGGGATAACGGGGAGAGATGGGGGGACGGGGGATAACGGGGAGAGATGGGGGGACGCGGGATAACGGGGAGAGATGGGGGGACGAGGGATAACGGGGAGAGATGGGGGGACGAGGGATAACGGGGAGAGATGGGGGGACGCGGGATAACGGGGGAGAGATGGGGGGACGAGGGATAACGGGGAGAGATGGGGGGACGAGGGATAACGGGGAGAGATGGGGGGACGGGGGATAACGGGGAGAGATGGGGGGACGGGGGATAACGGGGAGAGATGGGGGGACGAGGGATAACGGGGAGAGATGGGGGGACGAGGGATAACGGGGAGAGATGGGGGGACGAGGGATAACGGGGAGAGATGGGGGGACGAGGGATAACGGGGAGAGATGGGGGGACGCGGGATAACGGGGAGAGATGGGGGGACGCGGGATAACGGGGAGAGATGGGGGGACGAGGGATAACGGGGAGAGATGGGGGGACGAGGGATAACGGGGAGAGATGGGGGGACGAGGGATAACGGGGAGAGATGGGGGACGCGGGATAACGGGGAGAGATGGGGGGACGAGGGATAACGGGGAGAGATGGGGGGACGAGGGATAACGGGGAGAGATGGGGGGACGCGGGATAACGGGGAGAGATGGGGGGACGAGGGATAACGGGGAGAGATGGGGGGACGAGGGATAACGGGGAGAGATGGGGGGACGGGGGATAACGGGGAGAGATGGGGGGACGGGGGATAACGGGGAGAGATGGGGGGACGGGGGATAACGGGGAGAGATGGGGGGACGAGGGATAACGGGGAGAGATGGGGGGACGAGGGATAACGGGGAGAGATGGGGGACGAGGGATAACGGGGAGAGATGGGGGGACGCGGGATAACGGGGAGAGATGGGGGGACGCGGGATAACGGGGAGAGATGGGGGGACGAGGGATAACGGGGAGAGATGGGGGGACGAGGGATAACGGGGAGAGATGGGGGGACGAGGGATAACGGGGAGAGATGGGGGGACGCGGGATAACGGGGAGAGATGGGGGGACGAGGGATAACGGGGAGAGATGGGGGGACGAGGGATAACGGGGAGAGATGGGGGGACGCGGGATAACGGGGAGAGATGGGGGGACGAGGGATAACGGGGAGAGATGGGGGGGACGAGGGATAACGGGGAGAGATGGGGGGACGGGGGATAACGGGGAGAGATGGGGGGACGGGGGATAACGGGGAGAGATGGGGGGACGGGACGCAGGATAACGGGGGGGGGGGGGAGGGGTGGTACAATCATTTCCCTGCTTGGAGAACTCCAGTCACAGCTCCTGCTCTGGGCGGGATCATTGTAACAGCAACATTATATATTGATACATGCTTACTGGAGGGACAAATGGTCACATGACTGGTATTGATTTGGGGGGGTCACATGACTAGTATTGATTGAGTGGGAGTCACATGACTATTATTGATTGAGGGGGGGGGTCACATGACTAGTATTGATTGAGGGGGGGTCACATGACTAGTATTGATTGAGGGGGGGTCACATGACTAGTATTGATTGAGGGGGGGTCACATGACTAGTACTGATTGAGGGGGGGTCACATGACTAGTACTGATTGAGGGGGGGTCACATGACTAGTACTGATTGAGGGGGGGTCACATGACTAGTATTGATTGAGGGGGGGTCACATGACTAGTACTGACTGAGGAGGTCACATGACTAGTACTCTTTGAGGGGGTCACATGACTAGTATTGATTGGGGGGTCACGTGACTGGTATTGATTGGGGGGGGGTCACACGACTAGTATTGATTGGGGGGGTCACACGGCTGGTATTGATTGGGGGGGGGGGGGGTCACACGACTGGTATTGATTGGGGGGGTCATATGACTGGTATTGATTGGGGGGGGTCACATGACTAGTATTGATTGAGGGGGGGGGTCACATGACTCGTATTGATTGGGGGGTCACATGACTGGTATTGATTGGGGGGGTCACATGACTGGTATTGATTGGGGGGGTCACATGACTGGTATTGATTGGGGGGTCACATGACTGGTATTGATTAAGGGGGGGGGTCACATGACTCGTATTGATTGAGGGGGGGGGTCACATGACTACTACTGACTGAGGAGGTCACATGACTAGTACTCTTTGAGGGGGTCACATGACTAGTATTGATTGGGGGGGGGGGGTCACATGACTGGTATTGATTGGGGGGGTCACGTGACTGGTATTGATTGGGGGGGTCACATGACTGGTATTGATTGGGGGGTCACATGACTGGTATTGATTGGGGGGTCACATGACTGGTATTGATTGGGGGGTCACATGACTGGCATTGATTGGGGGGTCACATGACTGGCATTGATTGGGGGGTCACATGACTAGTATTGATTAGGGGGGTCACATGACTAGTATTGATTAGGGGGGTCACATGACTAGTATTGATTAGGGGGGTCACATGACTAGTATTGATTAGGGGGGTCACATGACTAGTATTGATTGGGGGGGTCACATGACTAGTATTGATTGGGGGGGTCACATGACTAGTATTGATTAGGGGGGGTCACATGACTAGTACTGATTGAGGGGTCACATGACTAGTATTGATTGAGTGGGGGTCACATGACTAGTATTGATTGAGGGGGGGTCACATGACTAGTATTGATTGAGGGGGGGTCACATGACTAGTATTGATTGAGGGGGGGTCACATGACTAGTATTGATTGAGGGGGGGTCACATGACTAGTATTGATTGAGGGGGGGGTCACATGACTAGTATTGATTGAGGGGGGGGTCACATGACTAGTATTGATTGAGGGGGGGTCACATGACTAGTATTGATTGAGGGGGGGTCACATGACTAGTATTGATTGGGGGGGGTCACATGACTAGTATTGATTAAGGGGGGGTCACATGACTAGTATTGATTGAGGGGGGTCACATGACTAGTACTGACTGTGGAGGTCACATGACTAGTACTCTTTGAGGGGGTCACATGACTAGTACTCTTTGAGGGGGTCACATGACTAGTACTCTTTGAGGGGGTCACATGACTATTATTGATTGGGGGGGTCACATGACTGGTATTGATTGGGGGGTCACATGACTAGTACTCTTTGAGGGGGTCACATGACTATTATTGATTGGGGGGTCACATGACTGGTATTGATTGGGGGGGTCACATGACTAGTATGGATTGGGGGGGTCACATGACTAGTATGGATTGGGGGGGTCACATGACTGGTATGGATTGGGGGGGTCACATGACTGGTATGGATTGGGGGGGGTCACACGACTGGTATTGATTGGGGGGGTCACACGACTGGTATTGATTGGGGGGGTCACATGACTAGTATTGATTGAGGGGTCACATGACTAGTATTAATTGGGGGGGGGGGTCACATGACTAGTATTATTGGGGGGGTCACATGACTAGTATTGATTGGGGGGGTCACATGACTGGTATTGATTGGGGGGGGTCACATGACTGTGATTGGGGGGTTACACGACTAGTATTAATTGGGGGGGGTCACATGACTAGCATTGATTGAGGGGGGGTCACATGACTAGCACTGATTGAGGGGGGGTCACATGACTAGTATTGAGGGGGGGTCACATGACTAGTATTGATTGAGGGGGGGGGGGGTCACATGACTAGTATTGATTGAGGGGGGGGTCACATGACTAGTATTGATTGAGGGGGGTCACATGACTAGTATTAATTGAGGCGGGTCACATGACTAGTATTGATTGGGGGGGGGGGGGTCACATGACTAGTATTGATTGAGGGGGGGTCACATGACTACTACTGACTGAGGAGGTCACATGACTAGTACTCATTGAGGGGGTCACATGACTAGTATTGATTGAGGAGTCACATGCAGATAATCTCCCCATTGTGGGAGGGGCAGAGACACAAACTACTGCAGGAAAACCTCCCTATTGTGGGAGGGGCAAAGACACAAACTACTGGGGGGAAATTTTACCACTGTGGGAGGGGCAGAGACACAAACTAAGGAAGGCAATCTCCCCACTGTGGGAGGGGCAGAGACACAAATTACTGCAGGAAATCTCCCCATTGTGGGAGGGGCAGAGACACAAAGGTAGGGATTGTCAGAAGTTGGCAGGGGGACAGTAGGGGGCGCTCTCACCCAGTAATATTGGAATACAGTGACAATAGGAGGAAGCACATGGGGGGGGGGGTTATGCACTGTACATGGGATCGATGGGCGGGCATGCGGTGGGAACACACAGCCAGATGGGCGCAGGGCGGGATGGGGCACCACAAACACTTCCCAGCTGACCTGGTGGTGGGGACAGGTCGGCTGATGCTGCTTTAATTTGGCCATTGTGTAATTTCGGATAGTAGCCAGCTGGGCCTGGTGTCTCCTTAATCGAATGAGGAATAAAGTTATCTCTTCG